>NC_057739.1:43454124-43553557 GCF_004010195.1 Chiloscyllium plagiosum
AACCACAACCTCAACGCGCAACCACAACCTCAACGCACAACCCACAACTTTAATGCATAACCACAACCTTAGCACATGACCACAACTTCAATGCATGACCACAACCTGCTTCTCCAGCCCCAATATAAGAAACTTTCTACTAATATGACTATCAACAGCTGACTGAGAAAGAAATCTCTTCAGAACGTGAAATGATTAATATCTTCAGAGGTGAAGAGCTAGCCAAAGATGGCTGACTAATGATCGATCAATGATTAATTCTTGTCTTACGCTGAATTCCCAGATTTCCAACATTCGGTAACCTTGGAGCGAAGCTCTTGAATTCCCACTCACTATAACTCAATCTCTTTCTCCTGTTGAAATGTTCCTTTACCCTATCTCACCCTCCCAGTCTCTCTCTGGTGGCTTGATGTCAAATTGTGCTTGATAATTGCTCCCGTGTAATATGGTGTGAAGTTCCATTACGGGTGCTATACAAAAGCTAGTCATTGTCATTGTAAAGTGCCAAGGTCCTTAGTACATTTCTCACAGAAGTTAAGAATGAAAGACTCAGTAAATCAGGCTACATTGGTCAGATGCTGTGATCAGTTTCTGAACAGCTGAAGGTTACAGACAGAAGGGCAGATAGAACTGAGCAACCATAACAAGAGCACAGAGTCATAGAATCCCTACAGTGCTGAGAGGCCATGGGGCCTGGACCAACCCTCTGAAGAGCAATCCATCCAGACCCAGCCTCATAACCTCACATTTACCACAGATGACCCACCTAGCCTGTACATTCCCTGGACCCTACGGATGTTTGAGCATGGCCGATCCATCTAACCTGCACATCTTTGGACTGAGAGAGAAAACCAGAGCACCCGGAGGAAACCCACACAGACAGGGGGAGAACATGCAAACTGCACACTTGTGGGGACTCAAATTGAACTTCGGCTCCTGGCAATGCTATCCACTGAGGCACCATGGTAGGATGCTAGCATACGTACAAGAATAGCTCTTTTGGCACACGTATGTGCCTGTACTCCAACTTAATAAGATCATGGCTGATCTGATTTTAATCTCAACTCGACACTCCTGCATATCCCAGATAATCTCCACCACCATGGTAATCAAATTGTGAGATTACTCTAAATTTCAATAGCACGAAGGTAACGTTGGGTAATCAGTGCTGCCCCGAGATTTCTCATTCTGCTAGTCAAGCAACATTTTAGTTCAAAAGCTTGTGCATACTGAGCTAATGCTCGAGAGAAAACAAAGATAGAGATCCATTCTTCAGCCTGACGTTTCACATTGGCATCGGGTTCAGTAGAAAGTACCTTAGAAACCTGTCCATCCATGCACTACGTCTTTTGCCTGCACCAAATCCCACTGAGCTCACTCACCTACAACAGCCTCCAGTCCAGCAAAATTCACACAAACTCATTTCACCCCCTCACCCGATTGGTGAAATCTTCTTCAGTCCTCTAACCTTCAGAGATTTCTGGGATTCTCCAAATCTGGCCTCTTGTATATTTTCTACTATTGGCCAAAATACCCTCCCTTCTGAAGCCCCCTAATAGCACACTCTCCTCTTTGAAGAGGTTCCTTTAAAATTTGCCTTCTTGAGCAAGCTTATATCTGTGTGGCCAGATATCCTCATCCGGCTCAGTTTCGAGTTTTGGCTGATGACTCTCCAAAGAGGACTTGATGGATCTCAAGACACTTCATTCTTCCATTTACCCATCTTGCTCTGTACCTTGACCCTTCACCTCTCATCCCATCCAATGAGATGATAAAGGTCAATCTACCAGCTGCTTCCTAATGGTGGTTCATGTGGAAGTCAACCCAACTTTGTAAATTGGTAACATTCTTTAATTTATGATGTAAACCTCACTGCAGTTAGTTGAACACAACAGGCAGACATTTCAGTGCTGGCAATAAGGTGCAGTGTCTTTCATGCCCAATACAGGCTCCATTTATCTATTCAGGGGAACAGCAAAGATCAAAGAGAATGACACAACAAAGAGTGGGGAGGTCTGGTGTCCCAGCCAATACTCAGTGTTTAATCAGCCCTACAACAGCAACTTGCACTTGTCTAGCACACTTAACGTAATCAAAACATTTGAAGATGTTTCGCAAGCACACAAACAACATTCGGAACCCGGTTCAGGTCAGAGCAGGTGAGGCTGGTTTTAAAGGAAGCACCCTAAAGCAGGGAAGAGATGGGAAAGGCTCAGGGAAAGAATTGCAGAATTGGAGTTGGGGCCAATGGTGGAAAGCTGAAAATTAAGGAGTTATCTTGTCATTTGAAAGCAAGAACTTTAATTTATACAGTACACATTGTGATCCCAGAGCACATATTTACAACCAACGAAGTGCTCCTGAGCATTGGAATGAAGTGTATGGGAGCTTACTGTGCACACACTGGCTCTTCATTTTGGATCGTAAAACAAAATGATGGCCTGTCAAAACTGGAGCTGCAGAATGCTCTGAAACAGCCGAAGGACGTGAAAGACGTTTTATAAATACAACTTCACTCTCTTTTAGCTCAATATCAAACTTTACAGGACTGCATTGCAGTTACTGCTTATTAAGTTCGGTGAAAGAAATGCTACATCGAGGCTTTTAAAAAGAAAGGTCACTTTGCCAATCATCAACACTCATCACTGATGTGAAATTATGTGAACTGTGCTCCCTCAGATGAGTGTATCCATCATTTGATATTACCTTTTCTGACAAGCCCAAGGTAGTCCTTGCAAGGTGTGAGATGCAAGGACCTTTACTATCTCTGCTTACATAATTTCAAGGGGCGGTTTTCTGTGTTCTGATGGATTGCAATGTCGACTTGCGCAGACGGCTGCTCAACTCTTCTCCCTAGGCCATGTACCCATTTTTGATCTCCTCGTATTTTAAAAGCATGCCTAGCAGTCTTCTGTGATGCATTGAAGGGGAACAGGATAAATGTGATGGGGGGGGGAAGAAAGGAATGTAGGATGATAGAAAGACGGAGAGAGAGGAGGAGCAGATTGGTATGGAGCATAAATATGCAACCAGTTGGGCCGCATGACCATTCTCAAATTTTAAAATCCAATAAAATAACAAGTGATTCCGTACACCTCCATTTTCAGAGAACCTCACAACCCCATGCAATTACACTCAATTAAACAGACTTGATCCATGAACTCATCAACACAAATGACCAAAATCTAGATTCACTGTTGTCACAAGAACTAGATGCATCTGCTGCCAGCAGAATGGAGCACCTGGGTTGGATGATTTGACAAGTCTACTGCACAGCGCTCTGACGGAAGTTTGATGGGTCAGAGCTTCTCTGAGGACCACAAGGTGAAAGCTTCTGGACAGTGGATATGTCCAATGGCCTGGTCATTCCAACTGTGGACTATAAACATACTCTGTAGCCCCTCACCAGCCCAGTCCAACGCAAAAATCTATTCGATTTCAGCCTCCTTGAATATTAAAATTCAGCAACTCCACCACTCCCTCCCCCCTTCCTGTGCTTTGGGAAATCCTGTTTGCAAAATGTACGCAAATACATTCACACGACGTTACATTTACACGTGAAATACATTCACACACTAGGTGTGATGTACTGGTAAATTAATTTAACAGAACAGAGTTGCACATCCTTGGTCTGAACCCTGCCCCTGATGCAGCAGGATTATTTACTGAGTGTTACAACTACTAGCTAACTGCTCAACAACCTGGTTAAACTCAGCGCTGGTTCAGATGAAAAAAGGCACGGAATCGTTTGCTTCCAGTTCCACCTTTGTAGTTGTTGCTCAACGGAATCCTGTCCTGGTCTCAATTGTTTTGCCAGCAGACTGTTCTCTGGTTTAACAGATGGCGCTCCGACAACGGCAGGTTGAAGATATTCAGTTCAACTACATCACATTTTTAGTTCACTTCAAGAAGCAACACAGAGAATCAAAGGGGTTTAAAAGATAGTTCCCAGGGCTATGGGGAGAAAAGGGAAGTGAGACTGATTGGAAATTTGATGACATGAGCACGGTGGCCTCCTTCTGTACCATATGATTCCTAATTCATTGGAAATTCACAATGCATCAGTCTGGTTCAGCACATCTCGGTCCTGTACCTGCGATCATCAGAGAATGACTAGAGTCTGGGGAACACCTTGAGCCATAACTTCCACCTCTTCACCGACGTGGATATAGACTGGCATTCCTGCATTGTCACTGGGATCAAAATCCTGACACCTCCCTATTTAACAATGTCAGCACTGCAGTTTGTTGCAGCTCAGAGTAAAGGCTGTCACTGTTGTGTAGGATCTGAAAAGACCTGAAAGGATTACTGCTGAGTACCATCAGTAACACCCACTATGACGATGTCATATGGACTTGTGGCCAGAACAGCTGAACATCTGAAAGGAGTGAGAGTTGTCTTATGGTCCTCCTCAAAATCTTTGCTCCAAAGTGGATTATATCAAGTAACTTGCAACCAGTTGGTAAAATGCAACAAACTATGTCTTGTTAACCTCAAGAGACTTCTCGAGATAGACCAAGATGTGGTTTCCCTCTACCGTACCAGACCAGACCATGTTTCCTTCACTGAAGGAGGATGGAGACACCAGGAATATCAGCATATACAGAGAAGTGAGCTGGTATTCTCCTGCAACACTTACTGAGGACAACCACAGCCTGCCAAACTAACAGATCAGAGTGTTTATTCAGTGGGAAACAATGTTCCAATTCTGGCTATACTATGGCAAGGAATAGAGTAAAGTGGAACCAATTCCCTGACCCAAATTAAACTGGGAAGTGACCTTATATTAAATAAAAGCTCTGATTATTTCCAGTCCTGTTTTGTCGCAATGCCAACGCATTAAAGCTGATCTACAGCATCGGCTTGCAGCTCACAAACTGATAAGGTCAAGAAACACAATCAAGGCTGATGTAAAAATTTGTAATGGTAACAGCAGTATTCTATGCTAATTTCAGAAGGTTCAAGCCATGAAATTATTAACCTGTGAAGGAGTGAAATAAGATTAGACAGGGCACATTTCCAAAGAGAGGTTTCCAAGAATCCCATCCACATGGCTGCTCCAGGTATGGACATTACTGTAGTAGCGGGCAGGTAAAGCTGTGCCCACTGTGTGGGCTAGGAGCAGACCTTTGTGAAAATCATCTGCCTTTACCATAGTCTACTCCGATCTTATCCTTCACGCTGCACAGTTAGTGAATCAGATGGAACTACTATTGATTTCTTCAAAAATGTATTTCATTATATTGTGTAACTTCTCAATTAGAATTAATCCCAACCTGGGAGTACCTTCTTTTAGTTTATCGATGGGCTGTGGGTGTCATTGGTAAGGTTGGCATTTACTGCCCATCTCCAATTGCCTTTGAGACAGAGATTAATACAACCGAGTGGCACACAAGACCACTCGAGGGGTCAGTTAGGAGCCTCACGTTGCTGTGGGTCGGGCTAGAGGACAGACTCTGTCAAGATGATCAACAGCTTTTGAAAACCCTCAGGGTGGGCTTCTCTCCGGATGGGTAACTTCACTCTGAATATCAGCTTTAAAATTCCAGACTTGATAATTTTATCTCAATTAACTGAAGTTACGTCCCCCAGCTGTTATGGAGGAATTTGAACTCATGTCCGGGACATCAGGATCATTAGCCTAGGAACAGACACTGCCACTCTTTTCATTTGCTTTATGAATTGGACAAAGGTCACAGCACGACCCTGAGGGGTTCGGAGGTGCAGGTCTGGAAGGCCATCTTATGGATTATTAATTTTTCATCTTCAGAGGGCCACAAAAGTAAGCCAACAATTCCACGACAGCGAGGTGTCTCAGTACATAAAGGGCTGTGTGTAAAAACCAGATTGGAAGGAGACATGTACCGAAAGAACTCTCACCCACACAGGAGTGTCAAAGGCCTCTGACAGATTGTAAACCATCTTCTGCAGACAGGCTGACAGACAGAAAGAACAATCAGGATAAAGTCTTTGCCAGGGGACATGGAAATGAAGACCAGACAATGCGATAGCACGACAGAATTTGAAGAATATACAGTATTATAAATCCCAGAAAAGAGTCAGCCCCACTTCACCGGTGAAACTTTTTCACTCTTCCAGGGATGTGGGCACCCTCCAGTATTTGCTGCCTGCCCCAGACTGACCTCAAACTGACTGGTTTACTCAACCATTACAGAGGGGCAGGAAATGGGGCACAAAGGCAGTGTGGATTCAAAAAATCTGAGAGGGGTAATTTGGTAAACAAGTCTCAGCAGAAGCCTTATCTTCAAAGATGCACAGGCTAGGGCGGATCAGTCATGCAAAATTCTCCCATGGTGTCCAGGATTATACAGGCTAGGTGGATTAACCATGCAAAATTCTCCCATGGTGTCCGGGGTTATACAGGCTAGGTGGATTAACCATGCAAAATTCTCCCATGGTGTCCAGGGTTATACAGGCTAGGTGGATTAACCATGCAAAATTCTCCCATGGTGTCCGGGGTTATACAGGCTAGGTGGATTAACCATGCAAAATTCTCCCATGGTGTCCAGGGTTATACAGGCTAGGTGGATTAACCATGCAAAATTCTCCCATGGTGTCCGGGGTTATACAGGCTAGGTGGATTATCCATGGAAAATAGGAGGTTACGGGGCTGGAGGTCTGGGTGGGATACTCTTTGGAGGGTCACTGCAGACTCAAGGGGCCAAACAACCTCTTCCCACGCAGTAGAGATTCGGTGATTTTAAGGCAGGTAACAGCCGTCTACATTGTTGTGGGCCTGGTGTTGGATGGAGCTAGATCAGGTAAAGATTCCTTCCCATAAGCTCACTCCTGAACCAGGCGGGACTTTACAACAGACGATGACAGTTGATGTGTTTACCATCGATGATACTCTCTTTCAATTCCAGATTCAGTCAGTGAAATCAAATTACTTCTACTGCTGTGGAATAGCACCAACCCAGCACTAGCTTGGGCCTCTGGATTACTCGTCCAGTGACATCATCACTACACTACCACTTCCCTCCAAACTGTGTGAAATGCGGAGTAAACTAGATTAGATTAGAAACTTGCCCTTCGGCCCAACAAGTCCACACTGAACCTCCGTAGAGCAACCTACCCAGACCCATTTCCCTCTGACTAATGCATCTAACAACTGTGGATAATTTAGCATGGCCAATCCACCTAATCTGCACATCTCTGTGACTGTGGGAGGAAACCGGAGAACCCAGACACGGGGAGAATGTGCAAACTCCACACAGTCGCCCAAGGCTGGAATCGAACCTGGACCCTGGTGCTGTGAGGCTAGCTGCTGAGCCACTATGCCACCCCCAAGTTGCAGAAGATTTAGCTCTGCACTACTGTTAAGCATTATGATCAATTATTGAATTGTGTGACAGTGATCATACATTGAACATTTCCACTTAGGCACTTTACAACCTCTCAGATTCCAACCTGAGCGCCACAATTTCAGAGCATGTTCGCTGCCCTCCATTCCCCTGACATCAGCACCATCCCCCAGCTGTGCCTGAACTCAGCACAGTGGACCTACGTGCTTGTTTCCACACCTCGACTGATACCCATTTTCCTCCTCTATCTCTCCTGCCTTTCTCTTTCGCTCTGAGCCCCTCACAGTCTGTTCACTTGCTCCTCCTCCGATGTCAGTAGGTTAAAAGAAAACCGACAACTTCCCAAATCCTTCCCAGTCAGAAGAGGAATCATACCAGATACAAAACGTTAACTCTCATTTCTTTGTCCACAGATGCTGCCACATCTGCCGAGTCTCTTCAGAACTATGTTTTTATTTCAGATCTTCCGTATCCATGGTACTTTGCTTTTCTATAACTATCAGTTGTATATTTTGAGGGGTAATTTACAAGACCATTCAACAGGGTGATCAAGAATCAACAGCAATGGGTCTGAAACACAAACACACACAGGTGAGTGACCTCACAGAAGAGGTACATAGTGCTCTTGGAACCTGCTGTGACCTATAGAATAGGGAACCTCATAACATGGTTAATATTGTCAGGAGTTGACTGACACGTCTTTTCAGTTTTGTTGGAGTTTGTATCCCCTGATTTTGGTATGATAGCTTGGTTGGACAGTACACACACAGTAGGAGTAGCAGGAGGCCATTCAGCCCTTTGGGCCTGCTCCACCATTCATGGCAAATCAACCAACCCAGTCCCCCGTCCCAATTTCTCTCTATACCCTTTCATCCCTTTAACCTCAAGAATTATATCTAATTCTTTCTTGAAAACATTCAACCACTTTCTGTGGCAGAGAATGCCACAGGCTCCCCACTCTCTGGGTGAAGACATTTCTCCTCATCTCAATCCTGAATAGTTTATGATTAGATTAGATTTGTTTCCCTACAGTGTGGAAACAGGCCCTTCGGCCCAACAAGTCCACACCAGCCCTCCGAAGAGTAACTCCCAGTCCCGTTTCCCTCTGACTAATGAACCGAACACGATGGGCAATTTAGCATGGCCAATTCACCTGACCTGCACATCTTTGGACTGTGGGAGGAAATCCACGCAGACACAGGGAGAATTTGCAAACTCCACACAGACAGTCGCCCGATGCTGGGATTGAACCTGGGGCCCTGGTACTGTGAGGTAGCAGTGCTAACCACTGAACCACCGTGCCCTCCCGTATCTTTAAAAAACTGTCACCCCTCAGTGCCAGTCATCGGGAATATCCTTCCTGTATTTACCCTATTAGAATTTTATAGGTTTCCATGAGATCCTCCTCGCATTCTTCCTAATACTCCTGAATCCTTCTATATGTTTATTGTACTATGGCTATGTTAAAGAACGTAGGGAGATGGTGGGATAGCTCAGTTACCATTACAGCTCATGTGAAACAGATGAACAAGTCTGCCCGATCACCCAGAAACAAATGGTTGCAATGAGTAAACCAGACACATCATCAGCTTAACAGGAACTAGGTTTTCAGCTAATGCTTCAGATGCTAGATCTTTCAGGACACGAGGCCAGGACAAGCTGACTGAAAGGATACCATGTGACAAGTTTCTCTCACTTTTGGTGCAAAGCTTAAACAGCATAAAGACGGGCTTGCATTTACATAGCACTTGTTATAACTTCAAGCCATCTTGATGTGCAGTTATGATAGTAACAGAGGAAGCCAATTTGTACGCAGCAAGCTCACAGCAATGTCCAGATAATCTGGTTTCCAGATGTTGGTTCAGGAATAAATTTTACCTATAAACAAAGATCATATCTCTCTGGCTTTTCCTTGAGGTGGCTCCACATCGTCTTTTGCATCCAACCAGCAGGGCAGGATGGACCTTGATTTAATGACCTATTTGAAAGATGGAACCTTTGACAGTGTGGCGCTGCCCCACTACTGACCATGGAAGGGTAGGCCTGGATTTTGCGCTCAGGTCTCTGTAGGCTTGACAAAAGTGAGGATTGCAGATGCTGTAGACCAGAGTCAAGATGAGAGTGGTACTGGAAAAGCACAGCAAGTCAGGCAGCATCCAAGGAGCAGGAAAATCGACATTTCGGGCTAAAGCCCTTCATCAGGAATGAGGCAGGGAGCCTCTGGGGTGGAGAGATAATTGGGAGGGGGGGTAGGGCTGGGGAGAAGGTAGCCAAGAGTACAATAGGTGGATGGGGGTGGGGATGAAGATGATAGGCCGGAGAAGAGGGTGGAGCGGATAGGTGAAAGGAAGATTGGGAGATAGGACAGATCATGAGGATGGTGCTGAGCTGGAAGTTTGGAACTAGGGTGAGGTGGGGGAAGGGGAAATGAGGAAACTGGTGAAGTCCACATCGCTGCCCTGGGGTTGAAGTTTTCCGAGGCAGAAGATGAGGCGTTCTTCCTCCAGGCGCCGGGTGGTGAGGGAATGGTGGTGGATGCGGCCCAGGACCTGCATGTCCTTGGCAGAGTGGGAGGGGGAGTTGAAATGTTGGGCCACAGGGCGGTGGGGTTGATTGGTGCGGGTGTCCCAGAGATGTTCCCTGAAGCGCTCTGCAAGAAGGCGTCCAATCTCCCCAATGTGTAGGCTTGGGGCAACCCCAGCTCCAAGGTCCTGATTCACAGGTGAGTGCATTACTCAATCATGGCTGACATTCCAGGGGATTTCCCATGGAGCAGGAAATACCAATGCGGACTGCTTATTGCTTTTGACATTTCTCCCAACAATCAGTTGGCCTTTCATCTCCAATATCTGAACTGTTCCCACTGCCACCCCACCAAGGGGAGGGAACCCTGTTTCTGCTCATGGTCTTCGTAAGTGACAGCATGTGGAGAATTGGGATGGATAAATTGTATTGCCTTGAATCATGGATGGGTCACGCTTCCCTTACCTGAGGAATTCCCAGGCCAGGAATACCCAAAAACTACATTTCAAAAGAAAAAGATAACGCTGGAACTCACTGGCAGCCTCAGCTGATCCAAAGTTGGCCTGTCCAAATGGATTTCTAGCACTGGCATCCATGCTTGGCCTTCTTCCCAGTCCGCTAAAGAATCCTCCGCCAGATGCCTGGGAACCAAACACTGACTGTGCGCTAGCAGGCTGCAAGGAAAATGTGAAAATTCAGCAATGCCCTACTTTCAGTTTCTGACAAAATTATTGAGGTGTCTAGCAGCAATGAACTGGCGTTTGTTTGGCACTTTAACACAGTGAAGTGTCCCAGGGCACTGCACAGGAGGCTTATCAGGCACAAGTGATACACCCAGCCATGGGAGGAGAAATTAGAGTCATCGGTCAGTTCGCCAAGCTCTGCAAACTGACCGCCAACTCCAACCACAACCTGAGCCACAGATCTTCATAAAACCCTGAAGGAGAAATTAGGGCAGGTGACTGAAAGCTTTACTAAAGAAGGATGGTTCAGGAGCTAATTCAAGGAAGGAAAAATATAGAGCTGAAGAGTTGGGTGTGCGTGGAATGAAGAGATATTTTGGAGCGTAAGGTCTAAGGTACAGTCACCAATAGAAGATTAAACAAAATTTGGATTTAAGGAGCGTAGAAACCTTCCATGCTGCACATCTCTATGACTCTCTGACTTAACCCTTTGGAGGTTGCAGAGACAAGATGACTAAGGAATTTGCTAATGGAGATGAGAGTTTTAAAATGGAGGTCGACTGGGAGCCAGTGTTGATCAGTGAGTGCAGGATTAATGAGTAGGTGGGGCTTGGCAAGTGATGGGTAGAGGTTTGGACAATTTAAAGTTTCCGGAGGGCCATAAACAGAAGGTTAGGCCACACGTGCTGTATATGCCATATAATCCTACAATATCTAGACTATTTACATTGTCATCTCAACACAATTCCACCTTTAGAAGGACTGACTCACCTCTGTACACAGCGCTAGCATAAACAGTACAGCAACTGTGGGAGAACCAGCACATCAGCAAACATTACCCCAATAGAAATATGTTGTATTTCAATGGGGTATAAAGCCAAACAAGTAACAGAGCTGATTATTTATTTGCTGTTCTACTTTAGGCCACAGCTTCATACATGTTTGAGAGTCAGAATTACGAGTAAAGGACACGGGAACAGTGAGAGACCGTTCAACCCCTCAAACCTCTCTGAAATTCAAATAGATCATAACTAATGTCTATCCTAACTCCATTTACTCACCATGGTGCCAGACCACGCGATACCCTTGCTGATAATCCTAAACTGCACTCACTCACAGGCCAATATATTCAACCTCAATGGAGACAGCCATTCAGTTTCAGCAAAGTGACACATAACTCGCTCAGCTTTGCATTCTAGACCCATCTTGATAAAAGCCAAGATTCAGACAGTCATTTTAAATACTGTCTACTAGCGTTTCATGATTCTGGACTAAATTCCTCTGCTCCTCCAAAGTTGCTAGAACTCAGTTGAGAAAATGCCTCATTCAATCCCAGGTCCTAATTGAATGGCTGTGCACTTTTCCTACTGTGTTCCACCTGCCACAGATTGGTCCACTCAATTAATCTGTCACTTTGCAGGCTGATGTCCTGAAGGTTGGACCAAATGACCTGTTTGTGCTGTACGTCCCACATAATCCGATGTAAGCTACAATGTATAGACTACTTACACTGCCACCCTGACTTGGTGTTGTGGGCAAACATGGATACATGGCTCCCATTCTATGTCACCATAGCTGAGGCGCCAGTACAGAGCCCTGAGGAATGCCACTAGTCACCTCTGGACAATGGGCATCAGGAAGCTGCCTGCGTACATGTGCAGTGGCAGCTAGTGAGGTGGTTGAAAACATTAGCCACCTGCTCCACCGCTCAACTCGCTCCGCTCAAAGGAAACAGAACACTCAGGAAAACCAGAGGGGATTTTGGTAGCAGCAGGAATGTGTTTATCAGCTGGCTCACAGACAGAACCACAGCATTATTCCAAGCAGGCTGATGTGATGGAGGCGTTGAAAAGATCAACAGAAAATGCTGGAAAAGTACTCAGTAAGTCAGGCAGCAGCCGCAGTGAGAGAGATGCAGACAAGGCGGGTATTTTAAATTGATAAGCTTTCAACAGAACTGGAAGAAATTTGAGATGTGGGGAAGGAAATAAAGGGGTGGGAGGTATCGAGAAGAACATGAGAGACAAATTCCCAAACGGGAGTGAGGGTGTGGACCAAACATTTAGGTTTGCCAGCACGGATCAGGAATGGTGGTGTCAATCAGACACTCTGGCCAGAAAGTCGATCTTCTTTCAAGCTAACTTGTCACAGTCACAGGATGTACAGCACAGAAACAGACCCTTCGGTCCAACCCGTCCACGCCGACCAGATATCCCAGCCCAATCTAGTCCCACCTGCCAGCACCTGGCCCATATCCCTCCAAACCCTTCCTATTCATATACCCATCCAAATGTCTCTTAAATGTTGCAATTGTACCAGCCTCCACCACTGGCAGCTCATTCCATATACGTACCACCTTCTGCGTGAAAAAGTTGCCTCGAGGGCTCTTTTATACCTTTCCCCTCTCACCTAAACCTATGCCCTCTAGTTCTGGACTCCCTGACACCAGCAAAAATACTTTGTCTAATTACCTTATCCAGGCCCTTCAGGATTTGATAAACCTCTATAAGGTCACCCCTCAGCCTCCAACGCTCCAGGGAAAACAGCCTCAGCCTGTTCAGCCTCTCCCTATAGCTCAAATCCTCCAACCCTGGCAACATCCTTGTAAATCTTTTCTGAACCCTTTCAAGTTTCACAGCATCTTTCCGATACAAAGGAGACCAGAATTACATGCAATATTCCAACAGTGGCCTAACCAATGTCCTGTACAGCCGCAACATGACCTCCCAACTCCTGTAATCAATACTCTGACCAATAAAGGAAAGCATATCAAATGCCTTCTTCACTATCCTATCTACCTACGACTCCACTTTCAAAGAGCTATGAACCTGCACTCCAAGGTCTGTTTGTTCAGCAACACTTCCTACCAATGGGTTAATTTTGCCACCCTGATTAGCTGCTGAGCTTAGTACACTGATTGACTAATTGAATACTTCCTTGGACATGCTAGTAATGGAGGAGGTAGTCTGAACATTCCCTGGGACAAGAGGTAAAACACTTCAGCTGCACAACAGCTCAGAGGCTCCGCTAGGCTTATGACTGCTAACTCTGACGAATCAATGCAGTCTTCAAACTATTGCAGACAAGAGCTTTGTTTCTACTGAACAACTGTACCCTTGCAGTGTTCTCTCAATGCCAAGGTGCGCAGTAATTGAGAATGTGCTGTGAAGAACTCAACAGGCCGCAGGCAACAGTTGATTCCTTTAGGAGTTGAACAAGGACAATCATTGAGGGATTGTGTGGTGCAAGAACCAGGCCTCGTACAACAAGGGGAAATCAGAGGGCTGCAGAGGAGACACAGAACTGGCATCAAAACCAGAGGAGAGAGAGGCTTGTTTTAATACATGAAATGCAGTGGCTGCAAGATTAATAGAAGCAGACTTATACAAACACAGGAATTTGGTGTAAGAGGCCACTCATCCTGCCATTTTTAAGGTCATGGCTGATCTGATGACTCCACATTGCTGTCGATCCTGATAACCTTTGACACCCGTTGCTTATTAAGAATCTGTTTATTCTGCCTCTACAAATTTCAAGGGGTCTGCTGTCACCGTTTTTTGAAGAATTACACAGATACGTGACCCAGCCCGAGATGAAAACTTCTCATTTCTGTCTTTAAAGGGTAAGCCCTTATTTTCAAACCAGTGACCCTTAGTTCACGATTCCCCCCACATCCTTTCCAGATGCACCCTATCAGACCACTCAGAATCTTATACTTTCCAATCAGTCACCTTTTCACTCTGCTAAACTCCCAGTGGGTACAAGCCAAATTTGTTCAACCTTTCCTCATATAAAGACAGGTATGATGAGTTTAGTAAATCACTGAACTGCTTTCAATGTCCCTACATCCTTTCTTAAATAAGGAGATCTGTACTGTACTCAGTACTCAAGTTGTGGCCTTACTTGGGCCCTTCATAACTCAGACGTATAACCTCCCGATTTTTGTATTCAATTCCCTCACAGCAATATCCTGTTAGCTTTCAATTAGCATTCCACAGTAACTCTCAAAAGGAAACTGGATAAGTGCTGCCAGGGAAGGACCACTCCTTCGAGAGCCAACACTGACTCAAATGGGCCAAATGGCTTCTTTTATGGTCAGGAAGGTGCGATCAGAGGTGGTGCTTGGTTGTAACTGCAATGACAAACCAAATGAGAGATTGTCTTGACAACAGTGTCGCTGTTGCATTGAGTGTTAATTAAACGGTGACCATGCAATTCCGCGAAGCTGCTTGGGAAGAGACAACTCAGTGGCTCCAGGTTGATTGGGATCTTACCTGGCCAAAGACATTAGCACTGCTTGTGGACTGACCGAATACAGAGCCTGCTGAACTGCCAAAACCTGCAGAGTATAAGGAGGAACAGCAATTAGGAGGTGAAACCATGTCATGAGCTCACTTTCTTTAACCAATTTTAAGCTAAATAGATACATCTGAGTCACAGAGCATAGAAACAGACCCTTCGGTCCAACCCGTCCACGCTGACCAGATATCCTAACCTAATCTGGTCCCACCTGCCAGCACCCAGCCCATCTCCCTCTAAACCCTTCCTACTCATATACCCATCTGGATGCCTTTGAAATGCTATAATTGTACCAGCCTCTACCACTTCCTCTGGCAGCTCATTCCATACACGCACCACCCTCTGTGTAAAGCTGCTGCCCCTCAGGTCCCTTTTAAATCTTCCCCCCCCTCACCTTCAACCTTTGTCCTCTAGTTTTGGACTCCCCTGGGGAAAAGACTTGACAATTCACCCAAACCATGCCCCTCGTGATTTTATAACATGTTTGAAAATCAAGAATATTTATCCTATCATTCCCTTTCACAGAGGCAATTGAGTATAGAATCATAGAATCTTACAGTTCAGAGTCAGAGTTGTTCCAGTTTCAATAGGCCAGATCTGCTCTGCGTGTCTGAATGAACAACACATCTAGCACCATTTCACTGCTTTCTCCTGCGCTTTCCTCCTGAGGCAATAGTTAATCGCTTCTGGAAGGCTTTGAGTGAACCTGCCTCCACTACACACACAAGCACAGCATTTCAGACCTTAACCACACACACTCTGTTCAAACGTTTCTCAAGTTCCCATTATTCCTTTCGCTAATGATCTCAGTTCCATGCCCTCTTGTTCTTGATCCTTCCAACATTGGGAACTTGGTCAAAAAATTCTGTTGAGGCTTCCATATTCAAAATAAGGACAGAATAGAGAGGGAGACATAATTCCCATACAGGTTGCAATGGATGAATATGTGAACAGGAAGGGTACAAATCCTGAACATGAAGACAGTTTTAAAACGGAAGGGCAAAATGTGTCAGCATAGGCTTGGAGGGCTGAAGGGCCTGTTCCTGTGCTGTATTATTCTGTGAAGGACACCAAATTAAGGTGACTGACAAGGTCAACAGGCAAGATAAAAAGTCTTTGTTTTAAACACAGACCGGTGAGGATCTGGAATGTGGTGCCTGAGAGTTTGGCAGAGGCAGTGGCTTTTGAAAGGAAATTGAATCATTTCCCGGAGAGAAAAGACTTGCAGGGTCCATCAAGAAAGAAGTGGAACTGGGGAGCAGCAGAGTGGCTTTTGCAGGGGGCCAGCACAGACAGGCGGAATAGCCTCCTGGGTGCAGAGAACAATGCTAGGAGGAATGAGGAAGAAAGTAAGCCACACACTGATTAGGAATTTGGGAAAAACTCATTTGTGCCAAACATGAGAATGAGCTCAGTACTGGAGGGAAATATGCAGGGATAAGCTGAAGTCAACCCATCCTGAGGGATAAAAACAATGTGATGTGCCTGATCGGGTCATCATACTGCAACTGACAGATACTCATCCACCATGTCTCACTGGGGGACAGCTTAGCTTAATACTTTCTGCAGAAGTTGTATACACAAGCAAATGCCATTAAATTAGAACAAAGAACATTCCACAGCAGTGCAGGGCCTTCAGCCCTCGATGTTGCACCCATCCATGAAACCAGTCTGAAGCCCATCTAACCTACACTATCATCATATGTCTATCCAATGACCATTTAAATGCCCTTAAAGTTGGCGAGTCTACTACTGTTGCAGGCAATGCATTCCACAACCCCTACTACCCTGAGTAAAGAAACTACCTCTGACATCTGTCCTATATTTATCTCCCCTCAGTTTAAAGCTATGTCCCCTCGTGGTAGCCATCGCCATCAGAGGAAAAAGGCTCTCATTGTCCATCCAGCTAAACCTCCCATCATCTTATATGTCTCAATGAAGTCACCTCTCAACCTTCTTCTCTCTAACGAATACAGCCTCAGCTTTTCCTCGTAAGACCTCCCTCCATACCAGACAGTGCCCACTCCCTCAGCACTGACCCTCCAACGGTGCCCACTCCCTCAGCACTGACCCTCCGACGGTGCGCACTCCCTCAGCACTGACCCTCCGATGGTGCCCGCTCCCTCAGCACTGACCCTCCGACAGTGCCCACTCCCTCAGCACTGACCCTCCGACAGTGCCCACTCCCTCAGCATCCTCGTAAATCTCCTCTGAGCCCTTTCCAAAGCTTCCACATCCTTCCTATAATGCGGTGACCAGAACAACTCAGAGTGTGGTGACAGCATCTGTGTAGGAGCGTGACTGCGTCTGTGAGAGAGTGCGACAGCGTGTGCGTGAGAGAGAGTGTGACAGTGTGTCTGCGTATGGGCATCTGTGTGGGAGAGGGACAGCGCCAGTCCGGGAGAGGGACAGCGCCAGTCCGGGAGAGGGACAGCGCCAGTCCGGGAGAGGGACAGCGCCAGTCCGGGAGAGGGACAGCGCCAGTCCGGGAGTGGGACAGCGTCAGTGCGGGAGAGGGACAGCGCCAGTCCGGGAGAGGGACAGCGCCAGTCCGGGAGAGGGACAGCGCCAGTCCGGGAGAGGGACAGCGTCAGTCCGGGAGTGGGACAGCGTCAGTCCGGGAGAGGGACAGCGTCAGTCCGGGAGAGGGACAGCGTCAGTCCGGGAGTGGGACAGCGTCAGTCCGGGAGAGGGACAGCGCCAGTCCGGGAGAGGGACAGCGCCAGTCCGGGAGTGGGACAGCGTCAGTCCGGGAGAGGGACAGCGCCAGTCCGGGAGAGGGACAGCGCCAGTCCGGGAGAGGGACAGCGTCAGTCCGGGAGAGGGACAGCGTCAGTCCGGGAGAGGGACAGCGCCAGTCCGGGAGAGGGACAGCGTCAGTGCGGGAGAGGGACAGCGTCAGTCCGGGAGAGGGACAGCGTCAGTGCGGGAGTGTGACAGTGTGGCAGCACCTGTGAGAGAGAGTGACAATGTCTGAGTGAGTGTGACAGTGTCACTGTGTGTGTGTCTGTGTGGGAGAGTGAGAGTGTCTGAGTGAGTGTGAGTGTCTGCGTAAGTGCGTGTGTGTCTGTCTGTGTGGGGTTGTGACAGTGATTGCGAGTGTCTGCATGCGCATGCGCGTGTGGGATTGTGACAGTGAGTGAGTGTGTGGGAGTGTGACAGTGAATGAGTGGGAGTGTGACAGTGAATGAGTGAGTGTGATAGTGTGACAGTGAGTGAGTATGAGTGTGTGTGTGTGTGTCTGTCTGCATGTGTATGCCTGTGTGCGTGTGGACGTGGCTTTGGAGAGGGAGATACTGTGTGAGAGAGTTCCCCCGTTTTCATGAGCCTTTGTCTGGGAAAGATAGGTGTGATTTAAACACAAGATCTCTTTTTCATTCAGTCTCAAAGAGAAACAAGACAAGTGTCAAAGTACAAAGTCTTACTTGGTGGCTGTCCAAAGCTGAATCCAGAAGTTGCTGCTGAGCTTGTTCCGAAAGCAGGGGCTTGCCCGAAGCTAACATTCTGTCCGAACGCTGGGGTACCAGACTGTCCGAATATGGTATTATTGCCGGGAGTTGTCTGTCCAAATGGAAACGTTGTGGCAGTACTGGTTGTGGGGATGCCAGGAAAGGATGTGCTCCCTGGCACAGGTGGGGCAGTAGACGCGGGCTGAGGAAACGATGACGGGGCTCCGAACGTGGGCTGTTTAAAGCTGAACCTACTGCTGGATGCAGGATGCTGCTGTCCCTGCCCAACGCCCGGCTCCGACGGCTGACCAAAGGCAGCTTTTGTTGAGCTGGTGCTGTCAGCAATGGTCGGGGTGGCCATACCATTTGTACCTTGCCCAAAGGTGGACGGGGCAGCTGTTGTTGTGAGCTGACCGAAGCCCAGAGCCGGCGGTGTGCTGGTGCCCACGGGCTGACCAAAGAGTGCTGAGACAGAACTGGGCTGGGTTGTCACGGGGGCTGGCACAGACGGTGCAATCACAGTGGCTCCCAACTGCGGTTCGGTGGTGGTCAGGCTGCTGCTCGCTGCTGCAACACTGCCCATCAACGGAGGCTGTTGGTCAGTGAGTCCAACAGATGGCACCAAAATCGTGCTGGACTCTGGAGTAATGATCAGTCCTGGTACATACTGACTGCTCGTGGAAGTGGATACGGACGGAGATGTCGTCCCACTCGGACTTGCCAGAGTAGGACTTCCTGCAAAATCTATTGAGGGTTTGGATGCCAGTGATTTTGGGCTCTGTGTACCTGCCTGTTTCTCAGCTGCACTGGAAGTGCTCAAGCTGCTTGTAAGAGGTGTATACTTTCCATCAGGACTGGACAGCGCCGTGGATTCAGTTAATGAAACCGAGAGGGATGTCAATGAGTTAGCAAGACTTGAATCTTGCAAAGTGTTGATAGCAGCGATGGCAGCAGCAATTTGGCCAGCTGTACTGATGGGCTCTTCTTGCTTTGTAACAAAATCAGCTTTGCTCCCTCTCGACTGTGCACCACTAGTTGAACTGGGCGTTCTGCTGCCAACTGCAGAAGCAGAGGGATATGGTGTTCCACTTGGCCTGGGCACAACTGCGTCAACTGAGGCTACTGATGTTACTTCGGCCGACTCTGACTTTCCAATTTGAAGGACCCCCCCAAAGGACACAGATGGAGAAGCTGTTGAGGTTTTGGCTGTTTGGGCAAAGATGAAATTATCCTGTGAACATCTCTCGAATTTGCAGACATCATCTGTCTGACTGACTACAAGTCCAGAAAAGCTGCCAATTGTGACTCCTTTAGGACTATCCTCACTGACATCTGTTTCACTCTGCAGCGGTATTACTTCAGGCCTAGTCTGTGGCAGGGGTGCAACCTCGGGCCTGGTCTCCAGGGCAGCAGCCTCGGGCCTGGTCTCCTGGGCAGCAGCCTCGGGCCTGGTCTCCTGGGCAGCAGCCTCGGGCCTGGTCTCCAGGGCAGCAGCCTCGGGCCTGGTCTCCAGGGCAGCAGCCTCGGGCCTGGTCTCCAGGGGAGCAGCCTCGGGCCTGGTCTCCAGGGGAGCAGCCTCGGGTCTGGTCTCCAGGGGAGCAGCCTCGGGCCCGGTCTCCAGGGGAGCAACCTGGGGCCCTGGCTGAGGCAGAACCTCAGGCCTGGGCGCTGGAGGAGCAAACTCAGGCCTAGGCTGCGGCTGAGGTACCTCAGGCTGTGGTGAAACCTCAGGCCTGGCCTGCAGCAGAATCTCAGGTTCAGGCTGCAGTGGAACTTCAGTTTTAGGTGGGTAAAGCTCAATGCGAGACTCCAGTTTGGAAGGCTGTGTTTCGGAACTGGACTGTTGATCCTCAGGTTTTCCTGCGGCTGCAGGGATTGCAGACTCAGGAGTTGTTCCATTTACAACCGGTCTGCCAGCTGGTTGCAGCTCTGAACTCACAGCATTAGGGGGATAGACGCCAGTGACTGCAGACTCAGATGTAGAGACAGAGCTAGAGCTGGACTTTGAACTCCTGTGTGAAGGGGGGATGTCCGTTCCCAATCCAAAGGATACTTTACTGGGCACTTTTAAGGTGGAGCGAATAGCATCCTTTGTACCTAAAAGATATCCTGAAGAACAGAATAAAAAGTTTTGTATGAGTCATTGAGGTAAGACCATTGGTGAATGGGAAACATATAACACAAAACAGTTACGTAAAAAGCTGGTTAAAAAGAAAGTGTGAGGAGCTGCTATTAAAAATGAGTTGAACTGCCTGTACAAAAGTGCAATGCTCGCAATAAAACAAAGAACTGAAAACAATAATTCACAACAAGGAACATGATATAGCCAGGTCTAGTGAAATGCAGCAGAAAAATTAGGATTGGGAGACATATATCACACAACACAATACACTTTGAAAAGATAGAGGGAAGAAAGGTGAGTTGGAGTAGCTGTACTTAAAGAGGTAACCTACTTTGAGATAATAATGGTTATGGACAAAGTGACAAAGTCATTAGTAAAGCAAAAATCGAAGAGCTGTCACACATAATGAACGAATGAACAAGGTCAGAGTATGCAGGGCCCAGGGACAGTGAGCAGAACAGATAGCTGGTTGACTCAAAAAGGCAATACAAAGAACAAGGGCACAGGGGATGTATTCAGAGTGGGGAAGTTTGGTACAACACTGATTCACATTGGATCACTTTTACAAAAATATTAAACAGTAATATTAACATTAAAATATATAAATATTAACAATTTAGATTTTGCAATCAAATAAAAATCTCTAAATTTGTGGAGACCATCAAATTTCTAAGGACAGCCAACACTAGGAAGAATTGTAAGGGTTTTGCAGACTGGACAAGTAATTGAAATCTGGATAAAATGAGGGATACCACTGTTCAGGCAGCAAGGTTAGCCCACATGTCAGAAAACCAGGAACCTAAACAGAGTGAAGGTGCAAAAGGATCTGAATACAGGTCCACAAATCAGCAAATTTAAGTTAATAAGACCATATAAAATAAAATAAAATCAACACAAATGTTTATTTCTAGAGGCACAGAACTGAAAAAATGGAGAAGAGTAATTCTAAAGCTGTATCGAACCATGGTTCGGTCACATGGAAACAGTATGCTCCTTATATTAGTAACAAAAAAATATATAAATGGAATTGAAAAAGTGCAAGAAAGATTCATAAAGATTATACCAGAACTGCAACCTTGTACTCTTTGGAAAGAATTGACAAGTTGTGGTTCTTTGCTCTTGGAAAAAAGGGAGATCTTCAGGGTAACTGAAGCAGGTCTTTACTATTTGACAGAGTAGAGGGGACATTGGACTTACAAGAAGAGAGAGACCATTAATTGAAGATGCCTATTAATAAATCAATAGGTAATACAGAAGAGCCTGAAACACAGTGGGAAAGTGGAAGCTGCTACTTTCGGGCATGGTTGAGGTGAGATGAAAATGTTCATTTCGGCAAACTAGGTCAGTCCACGAGTGAAGGGCTGAACAATTGCATTGATAATTGTAAGGAGGATGATGAGTCAGGCTGAAAGGCTTAGTTTGTTACAGCATCCTGTACACAACTCAACATGTTCTCAACAGTCCAAGGAAATCCTACAGAGTTTGAAGAGCTCTCAATTTGGAGCAATGGAATTAACATTTTAGAAAAGCCTTATTAAATTGACAGTCTCAAAACAAACTGAATTCATACATCTAACTGATCAGCCCAAGACATACCTGGAGCCTTGTTGCTCAGCGCGTTTAATGAGGATGTGCTTGCTGTGAAATGGAACCCACTGTGGGAGAAAAACACAAGCTGTGAGGGAAAGCAGCCTGACCCTTGAGTCCAGGTCAACACTTGCTCCAGTATCACATGCAGCACTAAGGGGTGAGGGGCTAAGGTACTGCCAATGTTACACCAGCTGAAAAGGATCAACAAACACAACAGACATTATACGACTTAGAACATACAGCATTTTTTAACCCAACCAATCCACACTTCTTCCCACCATTCCTCATAAATGTACCATTGTAACCATCTAACCTGTTCTCCCTTGCTTCAAATGCTTTCCTACCTTGCCCCTGAATACACCCATCCTATCCAGTTCAACCACTCCCTCTAGTCGTGAACTCCACATTCTCACCACTCTGTTTAAAGAGCTTTCTTCTGGTATTATCACTGGATTGTGAATCCAGAGACCCAGGTAATTCTCTAGGGAACCCGGTTCAAATCCTGCCACAGCAGACGCTGGAATTTAAACTCAATAAATGTCTGGAATTAAGAGTCTAGTGATGACTGTGAATCTTGTGTCGGAAAAATCAATTGTCGGAAAAACGCATCTGGGTCACTAATATCCGTTAGGGAAGAAAACTGTCATCCTTACCTGGTCTGGCCTGCATGCGACTCCAACCCCACAGCAATGGGGTTGACTCTTAACTGCCCCCTGGGCAATGAGGGATGGACAATGAATGCTGGGCCTAGCCTCATCCTGAAAACGATTTTTAAAAAGATTTTCTGCACTTCCTGGAACCTCTTATCCTCCAGTCAACAAAAAAAGAGAGACCCAGCCTGTCAATCTTTTGCTTACCCACATATTCATGATAACACACTTATTAAACCTCCCCGCATCATGTCCACTGCCTCTATGCTCTTTTTGCAACATGGTGACCGGAATCATACGCACCATCCTAAAGCAAGGTTTGGGACGAGTTTATCAGCACTTCCTTACTGTTTTAGTTTTCACCTTTGAGAAATGACTCCTGGAGGTGGGTTTTCTGTTTTCCCAAGGCCATGCAGAGCTGTTCTCCAACTTTGAGATTGATGTCTTTGTACTCTGCGAGCCCTTGCTGTTCCAGTTCCCCTAGTCTACAGAACCCCCGACAGTTGTCGGTGTTGAACATCATTTGCCAATTATTTCCCCACTCTCCAAGTTTATGCTCTCCTGCAATGTGATACATCTCTTCTCAGCACTAATACCATTCCCAGAAGTATGACTCCATCTGTACATTTAGAATTTGCACATTTCCTTGCATGTCCAAATGGCTGATATAAATTCCAAACAAATTCCAGGCTATTGACATCTTCCCTGAAATTTTCTGGATATTCCAAGGCCAGATGCAGCCTCCATCCATGCTACAAAGAGTCATTGAGCTGTACAGCACGGAAACAGACCCTTCGGTCCAACTCGTCTATGCTAACCAGAGATCCGAAATTAATCTAGTCCCATTTGCCAGCATTTGGCCCATATCCCTCTAAATCCTTCCTATTTATACACCCATCCAGATGCCTTTTAAATGTTCTAATTGAACCAGCCTCCACCACTTCCTCTGGCAGCTCATTCCATACACTCACCACCCTCTGTGTGAAAAGGTTGCCCCTTCGGTCCCTTTCAAATGTTTTACGTGTTTCTATGATCTCAAAGCTCACTTACGTGGAGGCTCCTGGGAATGAGGAAATTTTGTGGAGCTGCTCGCCAGAAGCAGTAACCATGGGTAGCTCAGGTTTCAGCATGCTCTCTGTCAGACAAGAACAAACGCAAAGTCAGCACATCGCAGATGTCTCAAAACACAGCCAACACGGGGAGGGGGAGGAGGAGGAGGAGTTGGTTCAGGAAGCCCAGTAAAGACAGGACAAAATTATTGGTATAGCAAGAAATGTTTGAAAGGGTAAATTACCGTTGACATATCAGAGAACTGAGGAGTGCCAAGAATGTGAGAAATTGGAGTCAATCACTGCTCCTTTGAGTCTCCTCTTTCACTCACTATGATCAAGCTTGATCTTCTCACAAGGCTTCACCTTCTTGCACTATCCCAAGATATCCCCATTCTCCAAGAGACCTAGTGATCCCAACCTTGAATACACTCAGAGCTTGCACTGCTCTCTGGAGTAAATAATTTCAAACATTTACAAGCCTTTTATTAAAGAAATTTCTAGTCTCTAGTCTAAATGCCTGACTATTTAACCGGAGACTAAACTACAGTGAATAAAGGCCTAGTTGAGCTGATCTCCCCCGATTGGGCCACCTCTTTGACCAGTGGTCAGTCAGGGTAATTGCTGCTCCTTCTAAAGCAAACAGATTAAAATGAGTCAAAAACCACACTGTGCTCCAGGTATTGACCAACCAAGGCTCCACACAATTGCAGCAAGGATTCTTTATTCCTATAGAAATGGAGGAAATTGGTGCACAAGCAGGAAATTTGGCCCTTCGAGCCTGTCCTACCATTCAATATAATCATGGATCGTCATGCAAGCTCAGTATCCCATCCTGCCCTCTCTCCAAACCCCTTGATCCCTTTAGCTGCAAGGGCCACATCCTCTTGAATCTATCGAATGAACTGGCCCCAACAGCTTCCTGTCAGAGAGAATTCCACAGGTTCACAATTCTGGGTGAAGAAATTCTTCTTCATCTCAGTCCTGAGTGGCCTACTACCTACCTGCAGATGGCATTGTTCTGGACTTCAGGAACATTCTTCCCACATCTCGCATGTCCAGTCCCATCAGGATTTTATATGCTTCTATGAGATAATGCCATAATTTTTCTAAATTCCAGCGAGTACAATCCCAGCTGAACCAGTCTTTCCTCATATGTCAGTCCTGCCATCCCGGGAATCAGTCTGGTGAATCTTTGGCGGACTCCCTCAGTCGCAACAACGTCCTTCCTCAGACTAGGAGACCAAAACTGCACACAATACTCAAGGTGTGGCCTTAGCAAGATATCCCTACTCCGATATGCAAATCCTTTTGCTACGAAGGGCAGCATGCCAAAAGTTCTCCTCACTGCCTGCTGTACCTGCACGCTAACCTTCTGTGACTGACACGCAGGTCGTGTTGCACTTCACCTTTTCCTGAATTGCCATCATTCCGATAATAATCCGCCTTTCCATTTTTGCCATCAAAGTGGATAACCTCACATTTATCCACGTGACACTGTCCACTCAGCTAGCCTGCTCAGTAAATTTAGATTAGATTAGGTTACTTCATGTGGAAACAGGCCCTTTGGCCCAACAAGTCAACACTGACCCTCCGAACAGCAACCCACCCAGATCCGTTCCCCTACATTTACTGCTTGACCTAACACTATGGGCAATTTAACATGCCCTATTCACCTGACCTGCACACCTTTGGACTGTTAGAAGAAACCGGAGTACCCGGAGGAAACCCACACAGACACGGGGAGAATGTGCAAACTCCACACAGATAGTTGCCTGAGGTGGGAATTGAACTCACGTCTCTGGTGCTGTGAGGCAGCAGTGCTAACCACTGTGCCACCGTTCCGCCCAGTTTGCACATTAAAGGCTCGCACATTATTTTCTAAGCTGTTGCTGAAACCGCACACTCACTTTCTAACTTGGTCGGAGTGCCAGCGTTTCCACGTTTCTCACATGCTCACCTTACCACCCCTTTCTTCCAAAGTGAATTTTATTATATCACAAATGCAAAACTGAAAAGCCAAGCGATCGTCTCCTGATTTGCCTAATACAGAAGGAAGATGGTTGTGGTTGCTAGAGGTCAGTCATCTCAGCTCCCGGACATCTCTGCAGGAGTTCCTCAGGGTAGGTGTCCTTGACCCAACTATCTTCAGCTGCTTCATCGATGACTTCCCTCCATCATAAGGTCAGAAGTGGGGATGCTTGATGATTGCACAATGTTCAGCACCATTCACAACTCCTCAGATACTGAAGAATTCCAAATTGAAATGTAACAAGATCTGGACAATATGCAGGTTTTGGCTGATAAGTGGCAAAGTAACATTGGCACTGTCCAAGTGCCAGGCAATGACCATCTCCAGCAAGGAAAAAAATTACCATTGGCCCTTGACATTTAATGGCGTTATCACCACTGAGTCTCCCACTATTAACATTCCATTAATGCGATTAACTAATGGTCAGAAACAGAATTGGACCAGCCATATAAATACCGTGACTACAAGAGGATAGGAGTGAGTAATGCAGTGAGTAATTCACCTCCTGACTCCCCCAACACTGCCCACCATCTACAAGAAAAACATGATAGATTAGCACAGCTCAAACACTCAAGAAGCTTGACACCCCCATGTCAAAGAAAGCCACTTGACTCATCTCCTTGAACATTCACTTTCGTCACCAGTGATGCACAACGGCATCTACAAAATGCAGTGCAGGAAAACACCTTCGATAGCACCTTTTAAACCCATCTCGAAGGTCAGTGATAACAGGTGCATGGGAACACCATCAGCTGCAAGCTCCCCTTCAAGCCACGTGCCATTTAGACTTTGAAATATATCATCGTCCCTTTCAATGTTACTGGGTTGAAATCCTGAACCTTCTTTCCCAACAGGACTGTGGGTGTTCCCACCCCACCCCATCAAAGGACTCTGTGGGGCAAAACAGGCAGCTCACCATCACCTTCCCTGGGCAATGGGGATGTGCAATGAGTGCTGGTGTGGACTGTGACGTCCACATCCCATGAATGAAACAAAACACTGTTGTATACCATTTATTATGTTCTTGCCTATGGACTTAAATGGTCAACATTCCTTTGCAATCTTTTTCCATTCTCCTCAGTCCTTACTTTCTCATCTAGCCTTGTACCAGAAAAGCAGTGAAATGTGGAGTACTGTTATTCAAAACAGCACCTCAGCCACAGGCATGTTAACACAGTGGCAGCGCTGACTGAAAATGCATATATCCTGCTCCTCAAACGCTGTGTACCTTTAACAGACATGGGTCGAATTTTTAAAAAAGTATTGAAGCAAATCCCTGTATTTAAATTTCAAATCACGGGCTGATTCAGAACGATAGCATTCAGCCAGCTGCATTTATTAAATGAGAAGCTAAGCAACATCAATCACATTAATGGCGTGCTCAAGAAATCCTCTCTGCACTTAATATTAATCCTGCTGTGACCTCCACAACCAAACATTCAAACTTGAGCAAAACGCACATCAGATAAAAAGCACAAATAAGCCCAAGCTTTAAGGAATGCGGCAGCAGCCTTCAGGTGGACAGAGATCGGTGAAATGGACAGACGCAACAAGTGTAATTTCACCAAACAACATGTACCAAGACACATTTTGGTAGGAAGAATGAGACAACACGGTGTAAACGTTAAGGGAAGTGTAGACCCACACAAACCTATGACGGAGAGATGACATCAGGCACGTTGTTATTGAATGGAAAAGCAGGTTTAAGAAACCAAACCGTTTCCTGATCCGAATACACACGTGGCAAGTTAAGGATAAACTTTAGAGGACCTATGGTCTTATAAACAGAAGCATAACATACAAAAACAAAGAGGGCTTGCTAAAGTACAAATCTCAGCCAGAGGACTGTGTCCAGCTCTGGGGACCACATTACTGGAAGGCACCATGGGGTTTTTGTTTTACTTATTAGAATGGCACAAGGGAGCTCAGTTATGGATCATGTGGGGACGAAACTGGAATTATTCTCTTGCAGAGAAGAGGAGGGAATTTTGGCAAAGGTGCGTAAAATTATTAAGAGTTTTGATAGGATACATTACGAGAATTTGCTTCCACTGTTGAACTGTTGGTAGCCAAAGGCCACATGCAACATAACTAGCAAAGAACCAGAGGGAAGATAAGAATTGGATTTTTAAAAAACACATTGGATTTATGATGTGCTGGAAGATGCAGCCTGAAAGGATAAAGGGAGCCAGACTTAAAAAAGACAGTTGGATAAAAACTTAAAATACTTTCAGGACTGTGGGGAAAACAGCAGAGGGAGTAAAAATAAATTGAGAAGATTTACAAGTCACCATCTCAGGCACAGTGAGCCTTCGAAGCTTGAAGGTTCCACAATGCTGAGATTTCTGGCTGGTGGCCTCAGACAGTGCTTGGAGAACTGTATGTGAAATAGTCAGTAGAATCAGTTCACAATTCTCAAACTCAGCTTGCTTCAATTACTGCAGCTACTCCTCTGCAAGGTGTGACAATCAGTGTGATATCAGCTAACAGTTGTAATCTTATTGTTTCATTCTGCCTCAGTTAGATTCCCAGGTTGCCATCTGCGGATCACACTACATTCCCATTCCAACTCACTCTTAGCAAAGTCTGCGTGCATCTTGGAAAAGCCTTTCTTAAACCCTCAGAGTGAATCCCAAATCCCTTACCTATGGAGACAGAGGCCATCAAACTCGAGGAGGATATGGAGGAGTCTGGTAAACTTGATCCAGACGGACTTGACTCTGTTTTGACAGGCCCTTTCACAGGTCCCTGTAACATGGAGCAGAAATTCAAATTTAGAAAGTAGTGGCACATCTGTCGCAGAGACAGAGAGCTTGCAGAATAATAACATGTGCTTTCATGCATTGCTTCACCTCACCCTCTAGGCCAAATGTAAAAGGTTTTGCTTAAAAATATCTGTAATGATGCATTTGGTCATTACTTAAAGAAAAAGCTGATCAATTTAAAATAATTAACATCTGGAGCTCTAAACCACTTTCCCACTCAGTCCATGGAATGGCCCCCTCTTCCTTACCACATACACTGATCAATACATTAACATAGCAATGAACAAGATCATGAACACCTTCAGGACAGAAGTGGGCGAATAATACTTCATGTTTGACCCTAGCTAGAAGCAGGCTGGGATTTCCTTTCAAGCACACACTTACAAGTTGTTAGTAATCAACTGGTTAAGGTTTCAAGTAACAGATCTCTACAGGGAAGGGACACCAGTGCTTTCTCACTTTCCCCATTGTTAGCAGATACTTTTCACTCAAATATATGTTTGCAGTCTTTTAGTTCTTCCTATAAAACCACACTGGCTGAAGCATAGCACTTCTGAATGAATGACATTCCCCAATGAGTTGGTTCTGAAGCCACTGGCTTTCCTCAAACCACAGGTCATTCCAAGTATGGTTTGTCCACACGATGTACCGGCTCCCTCCTTGCTGCCAAACACTCCCTTCATTCACCCACACCTCTCGTTTCCAGCCTTTCCCCCCATCAATGTCCTCTCCCCTGCACATTAATGAAAAGATGGAGTCCTAAAATCAGAGCAGATTTCGTTAAATCCATCAACTTGGTGTAACCTTACCTGCTTGACCTGAGTCCCAATCTCGGTTTCAGATGCTGACAAAGTAGTGCTGTAAGAGAGTGGGGAAAAAGCACACAGGGTGGATTAATTAAAACACTGCATTTGAAAATTCCCCCAAATACTTGCACAAATCGATGAATCATTTCTACACTGCAAGATTACCAAGACAAATTCAGAGGTAACATGGTACGAGTGCAGACGTTGGTAAGGGTAGTGTACAAGAGGGTTGATCAAAACTTTTGAAAGTTCGATGTTAGGCGTCAGACGTGACTCACCCTCACACCTTACGCAGAAGGTAATGGATTCAAATCCCTCTCCAGTAACCTAAGCAACACATCCCAGCTGACACTCCACGGTGCCACTGAGGGAGTGCTGCACTGTAAGAGTGCAGCACAATGTCACAAAATGTCACAAGGATTCATACTGGAGCAAACTCAGACAAAATTGAAAACACAGGGAAGTCTGGGGAGATGGGTGTGCTGTCACATAAGATGACAAGGTCAGAAGACCAAAGACCTACTCTGAGAGGCAGGATTGAAGAAATCATCTTCGAGGGAGGAAGAGGAGGAGGAGGAAAGGTGTATGGAGGGAATGCTAGATTTTAAGGCCATGGAAGGTGAATGTGTAACCTCCAGGAGCAATGAAAGCCATGGTCTACAGAGGTGGAGATCTTATTGAAAATTATATTATCCCATGGGGACTTGACAGAGTGGATGCTGAAGGGCTGTTGCTCTTTGTGGGAGACTAAACTAAGGGAACAGAACACAGTTTAAAAATAAAGGGTTTTCCCATTCAAGATGGGGGGGGGTCAAGGAGAAATTTTTCTGAGGGCAGTGAATTTATGGAACTGTCTTTTCCCAACAAAAAGCAGTAAGAGTGGGGTAATTTCCCATTTTAAGGCAACGGGAAATAAACTCTCTTCAGTCAAGAACCTAATGGTATTGCGTGTAGGCAGGAACATGGAGTTCAAGCCGTAATCATATCAGCCATGATCTTACTGAATGATAGGGCAGGCTAGACGGGCCGAGTGGTCTATATGTTTGCACAACTTGAAAACTGTGACAGTGTCGTATCGGGAACCTACATCTAAAGCAGATTAAAACATTTACAATTAGCAGAATATGTGTCATGCTGGAATGTCTAACAATGACACATGTACATAGTACACTTTGAACAACTGTTGAGAAACAGGATTAGATCGGAGATAAAAGACAGCCTCTTTATATTCTTTGTGCTCCACTCATACAACTTGGTGACATCTGCAGTTATTGCTAATTTATTCCAATTACTTTCAAAGTGAAACTACTGGAATGTACACCCAAGGCCAAACCTTACATTTGAATGGTTGCTGCCTTTGTTACAATAACAGTCATTATCTTTGACAATCACCTTTAGAATAGATTCACTGTCATTTTTCTTGCTTATATTTATGCCTCCACAAAGCCTTGAAACGAGAAATAAGGAGAAGAGTTTTCCGTTTCTCGTCTTTCAGATGCTGCATTTAATTACAATTGTGTTGGATCAAAGGTTCATTTCAACCAATTCCCAAAATAACCTCAAACCTTAACACAGAAAAGGAAAGCCAAAAAGGCCTTTATTGGGACTTGAAAGTTACCAAGTAGCTGCAACTTCTGGACAGAGAATAAGTTTGAGCAAAAGGAAGCAGAAACAAATTCAGGACAGGATCTTAAGAAGAGGAGAGGACCCTTTAGCCCTTCACTGAGATCATGGCTGATCTGTAAGCTCACTCAAGATGGCTGGCATGCCTCTCAAAACTGTATAGGCATGATGGCAGAGGAGTCCTTTCAGCCCACTGAGTCCATGCTGGCTCTCTGTATGGCAATCCAGTCAGTCCCAACCCCTTTATTTCGCTCAAGAGCCCTCCAATTTGCTTCTGAAATCATCCATTGCCTCCTCTTCTACAGTCCTCACTGGCAATGGGTTCCAGGCTGGTTGCACCCACTGGGTTAAAAACACTCTTGCCCAAATCAGCAACCTTGAACTATCAGGTGACAGCAACACACTCTCTTTCTTTATTTTTCTCTCTTGTCCAATCTCCATTATTCCAACAAAGACAATGCCAATCTTGTAGCTAAAATCCCTTATCCCGGAAATTATTCTGGTTAAACTCCTCTCAAGTCCCGCACATCCTCCATAAAGTGGTCAAAAATGGACAGAAGTGCTGGCCTTGGCAATGATGCTCACATCTAAGAGTAGACAAAACAAAAACTGGCTTCGAAGGGAGGACACCACAGATTTACCAGAGTGATACGTGGACTCAGAGGGTTAGGTTACAGTAAGTTGTCATGCACTGCAGAGGTTCAAGAAAGCAGCTCACCGCCAACTTCTCAAGGGGGAACCAGGGATGGGTAATAAATGCTGGGCCCAGCCAGTGACACCCACATCCCATGAGTGCACTAAAATAAAGAATTGGACACAATGCTTGACTGGTGGCCTAACTGGAGCATTACAAAGGTTCCACTGAGCATACCCCTGCTCATGTATGCAATAACTCCATTTAGGAAGCCCAAGATCCCAGTGGGTTTTTTTTTTTAAGTGCCCTAGTGTACCCTGTCACCTTCAAGATTAGTATCTTTTAACAACTTTGCTGAATAAAAATGCAGAGTTAAATTTAACAACTGACCTACCATCATCAATGGAAGAAAGTTCCAAGTTTTAAACATTGAGGTGTTCACTCCTAAAAGGCTTGATCTCGTCCACGTACCCTCACCCGAGAATGCTCATCCAGGAGAAACAACTTCTATCAGTCCCATTAGTTCAGTTTAATGTCCTGCAGACCTCAATCAAATCACCCATTACCTGCCTAGTGCCAGGCCACAATATCGATCTCTAACCTAACCTTTGGACATCAGGGTAAACAAAAACAGAAACTGCTGGAAAAGCTCAGCAGGTCTGGCAGCAACGGTGGAGAAAAATCAAAGCACTGGCAAACCCACCAATCTTGGCCATCCTGAAATGGCCTTAAGGTGGTCCAATCACAGTGCTGTTAGAAAGACAGCTCCAGTATTTGACCTAGTGACAAGGATGGAACAGCAAGATAATTTCAAAATCAGGATGGTGAATGGCTTGAAGGGGAATTTGCAGGTGGAATAGAGTTCCCACTTAACTGCTGCCATCATCCTTCGAGATGGAAGACGACAGAGTTCTGTAAGGTGCTGCTGAAGCAGCTCAGGGGACTGGCTGCAGAATATCCTGTAAATGGTACATACCACAGCCTGTGGGGATGAATGATTAAGGTGGTGACTGATTGTGAAATTTAATCTGTGGACCCCAGATCCGCTCCCTCCTCTAGGATATTGAGACATACTGGCAGACAGCCAAACAGAAAAGACAAACTGGTTGTACAAGAAATTTCTAATTCTCTTACACCAATCAGGAAAGGAGCTAAACCCTAACAGCTTTCTAGGGAGTTAAACAACAGGGTGATCAGGAGATTGTCAACATGCTCCATGACAAATCCCTGGAGGCTTCAGAGAGAAGCAAAGTGTGAAATCTTCATCAAAGTCAAAAAGCACATTATAAACTTACTACTGTTTGATTAATATTCAAACACCTTTTCCAAACAAATAAAAGCCAATAAAGCCACATTCAGACAATGTGGCTCGAACTCGAGTTTGAAAGGTAACAGAACAGCTCTAGAAGTAGTACACGTTTTTTTTTTAAAAAGAGGTGGATAAAAACTGGGGCAATTAAGAATGAATTAAAACTGTCTCTATATTCAAAATTTCCAATCACACATTGATAACCACAACCACATTACTCTAAACCTCAACAACTGAATGACTAAACAGATTTCAGGGTATTTTTGTATTAAGAATAATAATAGCCACTGGAAAGGCTTTAAAAACAGAAATTTCTGTATTATTTCATTGAATTGGGGTTTTATGGTATTTGTTACCAGTTTCTAATTGCCCTTGGATTGAAATTCCTTGCTCAATTAATTTCAGACAGCAGTTAAGAGTCACCACATGTAGGTCAGACCAGGAAAGGATAGCAGATTTCCTTCCCTAAAGCACATGAATGAACTAGACAGTGTTTTATTTAAGTGACAAGCAACAAGGGAGTTTAATTATCATCATTACTCAGGCCAACTTTCAAAGTTGCATGACCAATTAGGAACAGAAGCCCAGTTTACAGGGAAATGAAAAACAAAACATTTCACTGTACTTCGGTGTATGTGACAACACTAAATTAAATCAAAATGCAATGGGAGTGCTTAGTGACGGAGACAAAAGCTACAATAATATACATAATCTAAACTGAGAATTGTGTCATTTTCCTGGGCTCTCTGGCTCAGGTAGGTAAAGTTTTGCAGGGTCTTTATTTAAAGAGTATATAGCTTTCCCAAGGGAAAGAGAGGATAGAGGTACAGCGACCGAGGTCAGAGGCTGAACTTCAAAAGTAACTGACTGGTTGTGAAATATCCTGAGGCTATGATAAAGCATTTTTAAAACAAGAACATGATGTTTTCAAGGTGAAGTTAGAAAGCTATACATTCACATCAACTAGTTCACGCAAAAACACCTCGAGCATTGAACTGAGCTGTCAGGTTGGAAACAAGGAAGGAAGAAAAGGGTGTCATTAACACTTGCCAATGATGAGCCACCAACACTGAGTGCTTCTGGCATCCATGGCTAGAGGACCTGAAATATGGAGCAGCCATGAAAGGCTGCGAGAAAACACAAGTTGCCCACTTCACATTTCAACAGGGGGCAATTTCCCTTTGCTTCATAGAATGCCCAGCCTGTGACAAGCAAATCTCTTTCAAAATTTAATCCACTTGTCTGACAGACAAACCACTCAAAAAGAAAACCACCTCCATTTCCCAGAGCAAGAAATGTCACAGTACAGTTCCAGGTGATTCCAATTAATGACCACTAACAATGTATTCTGCTGTCCTTAATATTATTGCATTAATTTCACAACATGGAACAAAAAGGCTCTTTGTGCCACAGTTCTCACACAGCTCAAACCTTTCCCCTCCCATCCCACTTTGAGATCTGTCTTAGAATCTATTCATTTAACCAGGATTTCTCAATCTAATCACAAAATATTCTTGTGTGATTGATCATCACGTTTGGTCTGACAAGAGACTGATTTTTTTTTCCCTGCTATTAAAGGCATCAAGGAGAATGGGGATAAAACAGGGGTATGACATTGAGATCACAAATCAACCATGAGCATACCGAATGGACAGACTTGAAGGGTCTCATGACTCACTTTGCTCCTGGGCTCTGTTTCTACAACAATCTGAAGCATCTTGGAACGTTTTACTGTGTAAAGACACTAGAGAAATACAAATTGTTCTTGAAACAGAGCCATTGTGAGGCAGTTAATGATGCCAATCAGAAACACATTACATGCATCATTGCTGAGATTAAGGTACAGGGCACACGCTCCTCAGAACGGACCTGAACATCACTCTGCAGTCACTGCATTGCCTGATTTGAAAGTAACTTGCATGTTGTATTGCCCAAGAGCATGTTTAAAAATAAATCAGTAGGACTTCAGCAACCCTCTCAAAGCCACTGTGTAGTAGTAATAAACTGGGACAGCTGCCAGTGTTGAAATAAATGGGAAATGCTGACAGTAAAGCACAATGGAATTCAGCAACAACAGGACACAAGGTTCATGGACAGGAAGCAAACTCCTCCAACGGGAGTTCAAGTACAGAAACACAGAGGTTAAAATGGAAGAAACTCTTGAGGCAAAGGCAGCTCCTGAGAAAGATGCAGAAAGCAGATGCTTTGAGAGGCCATGGTGGGTGGGGAGATACGATAAAGACAGCATCTATGTTGGCCACTGGTCAGAATGGGAACAAACCCGAAGAGGAGCTCCTGAACAAGACAGGAATATCAGAATCCCGACAGTGCGGAAGCAGGCTATTCGGCCCCTCAAAGCCACACGGACTCTCCGAAGAGTATCTCACCAGAACCGCTCCCCTACCCTCTCCTTGTAATTCTGCATTTCCCATGGTTAACCTACCTAGCCTGCGTATCTTTGGTCTGTGGGAGGAAACTGGGGCACCTAAGAGAAACTGACACAGACATGGAGAGAATGTGCAAACACTACACAGACCATTGTCCAAGGCTGGAACTGAACCTGGGCCCCTGCCACTATGGGGCAGCAGTGCTAACCACTGAGCCACTTTGCCACCTGAGTCAGGCTGTGGTCCAAGTGAGGTGGGTATAGTAAGCCGGAAAGTGAAAGAAGGTTTGGGGAAACAGAAGTATGGAGGAGGAAGCAGAGTGCAATGGGGGAAAGGAATACTGATTGTAAAGAAGGCATCAATTCTAAAGCTGCAATTTCAGAGGTCAGAAAGGTTCATGCCCCCAATATCTGCTGATTTATACAGTCTGGGCTTTCTCTCACTGAGAATTGATAGTGGCACAGGGGATGGAATATGCTGAGTCTTAAAATGTGAACCACGTGAAAATGCTCACCCATGCCAATAAACAGCAGCTGCCCCGAAAGGCGGGGACATGATTTCAACATCAGTGCCAGGTCTTTCACTAAAGATGCACAAAGAGCAGCAGATAGTGGTTCTATTAATCACTTCAAATCAGAGATCAATAGTTGCTTAACGGAGTAAGGGTATCGAAGGAGATGGAGTAAAGGTGCTCCATTGGAGTTATGTACAGACAGATCTGCCATGATCTTAATGAATGGTGAATGAATGAAAGAGCACTGGCCTTTTCCAGGGATTATACATTTCACACAATTCCTTTTGATACTTCATTTTACACACATGCCATGTGAAAGGATTCTGATCCAAAACAGATTTCGATTGTTCTATACCAGATACATCCCTGCTTACAGATTAATTGAAGCATATATTACAGTCTCACAAAGATTAATAATAGGAACTATGCTTCACCAGAAGGCTATTAAACAACAGAAACATCTGCCTTCTAATCCTAAACCACTAGGATTCAGGCCAGTCAGCTCAACCCGAAACCTCCGTTGGAATATAGACTCTCCAATCGTTTCTAAAATTAAATAAATGCTGTGTGTGGTGCTCCGGTAACTGGAAGGTCACAGGTACACGGGTAGGACCATGAGGCTAACACGTAAATCCCTAAAGCAAGCTCTCTGTAAGGTGAACCAACAACATCCACTCTGACCTGCTCTTGCTCCACAGTTCTGAAAATGTTTGCTTCAGTCCCTACAGGGTAAACATATAAACGCTGCACAGGACATTGTAAAAATGTTTTGCTGAAGTGATAACAGTTGAAAAGTTATAACTATCTGAAAAGATTAAAACAGGCTGGGCTCATTTGACTGGAAAAAAAAAGATCGAGGAGGTGACTTGATCAAAGTGATTAAAATTATGAGAGGATTTGATATGATGATTGAGAGGCAGACCAGGATACGGGATCATAAGATAGTCAGCAAGGAGGAATTCGGTAGAAACTTCAAACAAAGAATGGTTAGAAACTCAGTACCACAAACACTGACGGTCAATGGAATGCAAATGCATTTAAGGGGATAGGTTGAGGTCGTAAGGAATAGAGGAATATGCTGATGGGACATGAAGACAATGGATATGAGTAACTTTGTGTGATGCATAAACACTGCAGAGGCACGTAGGGCAGAATCTGTGCTGTAATTACCATATAATATGGTAAAGGAGACAAACTGGCCACAACTCCAACTGCAAGCTTCCCCTTTCCCAGTGGATTCTGATCATTCTAACCTGAACCAGAGCAGCAATAGTGCCACCTAAAGGCAAGCTGACAACATCACCCACAGCACAAGAAAATCAACTCTGACAATTTCAGATACTAAAATTCTGCACAAGTTAACAAAGAAAATCACAGATTCAACTCAGTTTCACCAGGAGAAAGACAAATAGATCTTTGAAGTATTTCTTTCTTTCACAGAGTACAACTACTATACTTTAAGAGATCATTAACTTTACGTGTTCTACGAGGGAACACTATAGATACAAAAATACCTTGAAAGTAATTAATCTTGATGGAGAGACAAGACAGGAAATAAGCCTGAGGTTACATCATGTTCTGGTTAATGAAGGGGAGAATAGGTAAAGTAGCTCCACTTCGCACAAGTCCCACAAATTGATCCCTGGATTTAGTACTTAATAAAATTGGCTGTCATACAATCACCTACAGAACACTACCCAGAGCATGGCCATTATGGCGCAGTTTATACATCTACACAGCCAATCAAGAAAGTGCTTGGACAATCTCGCCATCAGACTAGAGTTATCAATCTGAACTTCAATTCAACTCAAGTCAAAACAGGATCAACAAGAACTGATAAATGGCATTCCACACTTATTTTTCATATTATGACTACATTAAAGCAGGAACAGCTGTAAATACATTCACCTACAGATGTTACTAAGGTAGGAATTAGATCGCATGGAGAACAAGAGAACTGTAGTTTGCAGAAGGAAGAGTGGGCCGAGAAACAGTACAACGTAATACATTACAAAATATTCTAGATTTCCAGCACCTGCACGAAGAGCAGATGAGACTGGGAAGTGCCAGCACTTGTGGGGACAGGAGCAAAGGTAACTCTTCAGCTCAATGACCTGTCACCGGTCATGAGGGCCAGTGACTGACCTGAAACATTAACCCAGTTTCTCTGTCCACAGATGCTGTGGAATTGTAGCACATGCAGTGTGACAGTGAGTGGGAGCATGCAAGAATGGAAGGTGGCTGGAGATAAACAAAAAAATGAAGGGGCCATGGTGTACTGTCTCTTAAAGGGTGGCAGTCATGAAGTGTTCAAAAGCATGAAGCTGGTATAGATGAAGCGTCTTCAGTTCTGGCACCACACTTCAGTAAGGCAGCAAAGGCTGGAAGGAAAGCACTGCAGATGATCCAGAATGACAGCAGGGCTGAAAGGAGTAAATTATTAGGGCATTGCATAAACCTGGTTCATCGTTCCTTCAGCAAAGTGGGGTGCTAAAATTGGGACATTTAAAATGATAGACAAGCTGACAAGATAGATCGATTGATCAACAGATGGATTGAGAGAAACTATTTCTCTTGGTGAGTGAGGCTGGAACTGGGTCATCTGAAGGTAATGTCAGGAGCAGTTTGTCACTGAAAGGGGACGGACATCAAGGTGTGGAAGACAGAGTGAAAACACAGTGCTGCCTGATCTAACGGAATGGTGCAAAAGACAGCAGGGGCTGGACAAACTCCTGCAACACTTATAAAAGCAAAGCATTTAAAACAAGCAACTGAAAAGGAGGAGTCCAATCACTGATGACAGTAGTCTGCATTGCCTTCTACCTGAGGATGGTAAACTGACCTGAGGACAGATGGTGGACCCGGAGGCAGGCCTGTACTGGGCAGGATTTGAAGCGCAATGGTTGGAGGAGCTTCTTTTTGTTCAGGTTCGGGGAAGCTCGCACTTGCAGCTAAGTTTGGCAAAAATAAAATCAAAATTCAAATTAAAACAGTATGTCTCAATTACACATGTTTTCATGTCACTAATTGAACAGATTTACTGGGCTGTTAAGGTGAGTGCTTTCTCGTTGTATGTTAAAGACACAAATTACGTTCTTGTAACTAAGTACAAACATGCAATTTACATTCACTGTACGGCACATCTGAACATCCCGCCTCCGATCGTCACTGACCTACTTTAGTTCCTGTTCTGGGAATGTTCCAATTTTAAAATTGGCATCCTCATTTCAAATCCCCACATGGTCAAATTTCCTCCCTATTTCTGTAAGCTCTTGTCACCATGTAAACTTCTGACCTACCTGGGCTCCTCCAGCTCTGGATGAACTGATTTTAATTGTTCCACTGTCGATATCCATGCTCTCACATACCAAGCTTCACGTTCTGCAATTCCTCTCTGAAACATCTCCCCACTTCATGACCAGTTTCTCCTCCTCGACAATATCCTTTTAAACCTACCTCTTGGATCAAGCTTTTGGTTGCTTATTCCAAAGTACCTTCATATGACCCATGCTCAAGTAGGGGGCCCTGCTGATTGTGTGACAATCCTGAAGCACCTTGGGATATTGGAGGTGCTATATTGGAAAATAAGAGGAGTAGGTAATTTGGCTCTTTGCGTCTGCTCTGCCATTCAATATGATCACGGCTAACCTCCCAACTCTGTACCCTGTTCCTGCTTTCTCCCTACACCCTTTACACCAACGAACGATATCGAATTTCTTTGTAAAAACAATGTTTTAGCCTCAACCACTTCCTGGGGCAGAAAATTCCAGACTCACCACTCTCTGGGTGAAGAACTTTCTCCTCAGTTCAGTCCTAAAAATGAACTTAAGTTGTTGTTGTTTGATATTATAAGGTCATTGCACAGCTCATGTTCTGCCAAGCTGATTTTTTTTTTTAAACTAACAGCTTCAAAGCTAACCATCTTTAGGTTGGCAAATGACAGTGCAATCTTTCATATTTCATGTAAGGTGGTGTCTCATTCAAGGACAAAATCTTTGCACAATCTCTAGGAGCAGTTTATGGTCAAATGCAGGAGGCTGGTAGCATAGTGATCAAACAAAGTCATTGCCCTCAAGTCTTCATTAGGAGTCATTTTCCCTTTTCCTCGTCATGTTTCTTAACTGAAGACCACTTCTACTTTCATGTAGTTTGGCCGCATCCTTGTCTTTGTCAGCTTTAGTTTGGCTTAAGAGATGGAACTTCAAAGAGTTGCATGAAGCAACCACTTCAACTGTTTGTAAATGAAATGAATAAGCCAAGATGCAATGGTAGGACAACACAATTCTGAGGGCACCCTCCTGCCCGTCCATGTCTCCCATGTCACTGCCGGACACAACAAATGGAAAGAAAAAGGAACCGAACAAATCTTTGGAAGGTCAGGTGGCGCAGGGATCCTTAGGTCATCGTCTGATCTCCATTCTCTCCCAACAGCAGTGGCTAACGCTAAATTTAAGAAGGAGTCAAATTTATTTTGTGGCATTCATGACCACAGGATATCTCAGAGCATTTTACATCCAATCAAGTGCTTCTGGCAGCAGTGTGAAACAAGGCAGTGAGTTTGTGGGGACAGGCTCCCACAAATAAGTGGGAGAACGGCCAGCTACAGTGTTCTTTAAAAATACTTCATTTCGGAACAAATATCAGCACACTCCCTGCCCTTCTTTGGAATAATGGCCAAAGGATCTTTAAGTCCACATGGGACAGCAGGTGGCATCTTGGTTTAATGTCTCATTCAACAGTCTGCATCTCTGGAACACTGCATCCTGGAATCTACCATTTTCTTTTTTTCTTAAAAGACAAGACCAACCTCCAAAGCAAGGTGAGCATCAGCTGCCCCCACCCCCATCCCATCACAGGCAGCTTACGCTCAAGTGGCTTAGTTACCTGGCACCTGACTGGTCATCTGTCTCCGGAAAGCTGCCTGAGCAGCAGCTTGGGCAGCTGGAAGGCTGGTGGCTGGCTTCTCAGCCGCTGGTGCTCCAGGTTTCACCATCTTACCTGTTGGCTTTGGAACTGATGAGCATGGGCGGGGGTGGGAGGGGGAGGAAATAAAGAGCAAAACAAAAAACAAGCTTTTGAGAGGCCATCTGTGCAAATTATGAAAGCTTCCAATATTGCAACAACAACTGCATTTATGTAGCATCTTTAATGGCATCAGCTGCTTTACCAGCAGCATTCTCAAATAAAGTGTGGCACCAAGCCGCATAAAGAGATATCAGAACAAGTGACCAAAAGTCTGGTCAAAGAAGTAGATCTTAAAGAATGTGTAAAAGGAGGAGAGAGATCAATAGATAGAGAGCTCATGAGTAGAGGTGTGGAAGAAATCAGAGATACACAAGAGGCTAGAATTGGAGGAATGCACAGGTTTTAATGGTTTTAGGGCTGCAGGGTATTACAAATATCGGGAGGCAAGAGCACATGGACAGATTTGAACATAGTCAAAGAGATGTACAGCACAGAAACAGACCCTTCGGTCCAACTCGCCCAAGCTAACCAGATATGCCAACGCAATCTAATCCCACCTGCCAGCACCCAGCCCATATCCCTCCAAACCCTTCCTATTCATAATACCCATCCAAATGCCTCTTAAAAAATGTTGCAATTGTACCAGCCTCCACCACTTTCTCTGGCAGCTCATTCTATACGCTCACCACACTCTACATGAAAAAGTTGCCCCTCAGGTCTCTTTGATATCTTTCCCCTCTCACCCTAAACCTATGCCGTCTAGTTCTGGACTGCCCCATCCCAGGCAAAAGGGAGGAGATGTCTATTTATCCTATCCATGCCCCTCATAATTTCTAAACCTCTATAAGGTCACCCCTCAGCCTCTGATGCTCCAGGGAAAACAGCCCCAGCCTGTTCAGTCTCTCCCGATAGCTCAAACTCTCCAACCCTGGCAACATCCTTGTAAATCTTTTCTGAACCCTTTCAAGTTTCACAACATCTTTCTGATAGGAAGGAGACCAGAATTGCATGCAATATTCCAACAGTGGCCTAACCAATGCCCTGTACAGCCGCAAGATGACCTCCCCAACTCCTGTACTCAATATTCTGATCAATAAAGGAAAGCATACCAAACGCCTTCTTCACTATCCTATCTACCTGCGACTCCACTTTCAAGGAGCTATGAACCTGCACTCCAACACTCCCTGGGACCTTACCATTAAGTGTATAAGTCCTGCTAGGATTTGCTTTCCCAAAATGCTGCACCTGACATTTTTCTGAATTATACTCCATCCGCCACTTAAATGAGAATTTACAATTTGAAGCTCGGTGGAACCATGAGTCGACGGGGCCAGCAAGTTAGCAAATGAGAGAGAGAGATTTGGAAGAACTGAAGATCACAGAGATTGGAGGCTGTGAGGGGGAGCACTGGAATCGGTAAGAATGGTAATGACAGCATGAATGAGCTTTCACTGCCACTAACTTGTTCTTCTTGAATCAATTATCCATGGCTTGAAGTCACCGTCTACCTAAGTAAGATAAAAGCTTGATTGCGGTGGGATGAGACTGCCACTGTTTCCCTAAGGAAGTGATTCATTGCCTTTCAATTGGACGAAGCTGAGTAGGGAGGGCATGAAGAGAAGGAATGAGCTGAAAAATGAATTAGCATTGGTTGATGATTCCTTGGTTGTGGTTTATTCTCTCCTGTCCCTATGTCAAAGTGTATTTTGATGGATGTTCCTGAGCACCTCAGCTTTTAAATAACAGTAAGTTCCTTTGGGATCGTTGGCATTACGCTTGTTCTCCAATTCCAAGAGTTGAGGTTTCCTGAACAGCCTTAATAATGTGAACTATCTGCATCTCGTTGTATGGTATCTGTCAAATCCATGAAATCACTGCAACACTTCAGAAAACAGGGTTGAACATCATTTAGTGAGCTACACTGGAGATGGGCAAGACACCTTCAGGGCTGTCAGATAACAAGAACTGTCGATACGGAGACAGTCTCCCCAGGTGGAGGACCTAGACATCACTGTTGCTGTACAAGATGGATATCAGAATCAATGTCTTTATTTGGAATGGCTGGGATTCTCTCTCCCAAAGAGCTGCAGGTGCTCAGACAGTAAGGATATTAAGATTGACATTGATTATTGCGTTCAAGGAGAAATGAAGTGATATGAAGTGAAAAACACTCAAGCAGGTTAGGTATTAGCTCCAAAAAGAATAATATTAAGTTAATATTTCAGACCAATGACCTTACAAAACTATGGGGATGTAAATCCATCTCAAGTCAATTAGTACAGTTATGAAATTAGACACCAATACGTCCCTCTGGAATAGGCTTATTCACAAAACTCAGCACTATATGTCTGCTCTATAGTGACCAAGCTACACTCCCAAAAAAATGCCCTTCACCTGTGTACCTTAGCAAAATATTCAACTTTCCATGAACAGGGAATAATCCAGGATGGTCAAACTAGGGTTTAGAGCCAGAGAGGTGAAAAGTGTGTTGCTGGAAAAGCACAGCAGGTCAGGCAGCATCCGAAGAGCAGGAGAGTCGACGTTTTGGGCATAAGCCCTTCATCCTGCTACTCGAACGATGCCTGGCCTGCTGTGATTTCCCAGTGCAACACTTTTCAACTCTGATCTCCAGCATTTCCAGTCCTTAGTTTCTCCTTTAGAGACATGGAGATGTACAGCACGGAAACAGACCCTTCAGCCCAGCTCATCCATGCCGACAAGATATCCTAAATTAATCTAGTCCCATTTGCCAGCATTTGGCCCATATCCCTCTAAACCCTTCCTAATCATTTACCCATCCAGGTGCCTTTTAAATGTTGTAATTGTACCAGCCTCCACCACTTCCTCTGACAGCTCTTTGCATACACGTACCACCCTCTGTGTGAAAGAATTGCCCCTTAGATCCCTTTTAAATCTTTCGCCTCTCACCCTGAACCTACGCCTTCTAGTTTTGGAGTTCCCTACCCCGGGGAAAAGACCATGTCTATTTACCTAATCCATGCCCTTCATGATTTTTATATACCTCTAAGTTTTAGCCACAATCAGTTTGAGTGGTGGGGCAGATTCAGGAATTCTCTCTCTTTGGGCAATATTTATCCTTCAATCAATGTTACACAACAGTGCCATTATTTGGTCATTTATTTCACTCGCTGTCTGTGGGAAGTTCCTGTCCTATTTTTCCCACAAACAGCACTGAATTACAATACAATTGGCTAAGAGGCAATTTGAACTGGTGGCAGACCAAAGGTGGGACAGTATTTGTTTTATATTTCGTACACTTACTTGTGGTGGCGGTGGGACCAGTTGGAGGCTGACCTTTGCCGTAAGGAGTTGACTGCGCGGTAATCGCCGACGGTGGAAAGGAGGGCAGCCTGGTGACAGGAGCATGTTTTAACTCTTTGGCCTGAAGACCTTCATAATCCAAGCGGAGCGAAGTAGACTTAAGACTCGACTCTTCCAACTCTCCATAACATTTTGGTGATATAAAGGCTGACCTGGACAGATTAGCTGCAGGGGACAAATAAATGGACAACACACAGGTTACGCCCCCAACAGCAAATAACAAGGGTACATTTTCTTTAAGGAACTGTACAGACTGATTTGAAAGTACAGACCCACCAGCAAGCTGCGGTACATGCAATGGGCAGTCCAATGTGAGCACTGCCATTGCAGTACAGCAAGATTATTCTTGTGTAGGAACTTGTCACCCATTTCTTTCTTCCTCTACTTCACATTAGGCGCTGTCAATATTTTATCACAAACTGTAATCTCAGGTCACAACAGAGGGTTTGGCGAAATTAAAGTAGACAAGGGAGTAACTGGACATTAATCAGGAGACGCCTATTGAGTAAACACAACTTATTTACCTATACAGTGTATTCAAACAGAACGGGTACCCAATGAACACAGTCCGTCAATTTCTCAGCAACAAACCCAAACAAGCAGACAAAACACATCCAGAAACCCTAGCCACTCTCCCCTACATCAAAGACATCTTGGAAATGACTACCAGACTACTGAGACCCCTTGGCATCATGGTAGCCCATAAACCCACCAACACACTAAAACAGCAGCTAATGAACTTGAAAGACCCAGTACAGACAACAGGCAAAACTAATGTCATTTACAATATACCATGCAAGGAATGTAACAAATTCCACATTGGATAAACAGGCAGAAAACTAGCCACCAGGATACATGAACACCAACTAGCCACAAAACCACATGACCCTCTCTCACTAGTATCCTCACATACGGATATGGAAAGATACCACTTTGACTGGGACAACACATCCATCCTAGGACAAGCCAAACAGAGACACACACAAGAATTCCTAGAAGCATGACATTCCAACCGGAAATCTATCAACAAACACATCGAGGTAGACAACATCTACCACCCCCCTGAGAAAAAGAACAGGAAATGACATCACCAACCCAAAGAAACCCAAGCATATAAATAGAAAGCAGGAATCATCAGCAGTGCTTCGCCCAGAGGCTCACTGAAGATGTTACCTAGTAAGTTGACAAAACGTCTGGAAATGAACCTTCCAGCTCAGTGAGCAAACCTACACCCACAACTTATTTGAGCCCAAAATGAGCAGTGCCCTGAAGTTGGTGTCATTGGTATAAATCCAACTGGTTAAAGATTGTCACTTTTTAGGACACAAGACCACAGGAACTGCAGAAGGTCATTCAGCCCCTCGAGCCTGTTCCACCATTCAATCAGATCATGGCTGATCTGTGACCTAACTCCATATGCCTTTGACCCACATACCTTAAATTTTGGTTACACAAAGGTGTCATCTGTCTCAATTTAAAATTAACAGCTGATCCAGCATTTACTGCTGTTTGTGGAAGAGAGTTTCAAATCTCTCCCACCCTGGCCCTAATTTTCAAACAATGCCAACTAGTTCTAGAATTCTCAACCAGTGAAAATAGTTTATCCTTACCCTATCTTTTCCTGTTAATGACTTGAAGATTTGATTAGATAAGCCTTTAACCTTCTAAATTCTCCAGAAAACGGCCAGTTTGTATAATCTTTCTCATGACTTAACCCTGATGTCCAGATATGATTCTTGTAAGCCTTTGTTGCACTCCCTCCAAGGCCAATATATCCTTCCTGAGGTACAGTGCGAAGATCTGCTCACAGTACTCCCAGTGAGGTCGAACCTGGGTTTTGTACAAATGCAACCTAACTCCACTCCTTAAGGCCAGCATTCAATTCATTCCCTTGATTATTTTCAGCAGCTGTTTGTGACATTTTAAACACCTGTGCACCCTAAGTCTCCTTGGACATCCATCATTTGACCTTTGCAGCACGTAGGAAGTGTCCAGATTTATCCTTTATCAGTCCAAAACGGGTAACCACACATTTTTGTCAACATACCAGAATCAGTGCTGGGCCCACTGCTGCTTGTCATTTATATGAACGACATGGACGAGAATTTAGGAAGCATGGCTATTAATTTTATGGATGACACCAAAATTGGTCATATAGTCGATAGTGAAGAATGTTATCTAAGATGCCAAAGGGATCTGGATCAATTGGGTCAATGAGTGAGGAGTGACAGATGTAGTTAATTTTAATAAATGTGAGATGTTGCATGTTGGTAAGACAAGCAAGGGCAGGACTTACACAGATAATGGTACAGCACTGGATAGTGTTGCCGAACAGAGACACCTTGGGGTTCAGGTACACAGTTCTTTGAAAGTTGCATTACAGGTAGACAGGATAGTAAAGGCAGCATTTGAGATGCTTGCCTTCGTTGCTCAGATCATTGTATTCAGGAGTTGGGACATCATGTTGCGGTTGTACAGAACTTTGGTGAGGCCGCATTTTGGAGTACTGCATACAATTCTGGTTGAGCTGCTACAGGAAGGATTCTATTAAACTGGAGAGAGTGCACAGAAGATTTAAAAGGATATTACCAAGACTGGAGGGTTTGAGTTATAAGGAGAGGTTGGATAAGCTGGGACATTTTTTCACTGGAGTTTAGAAGGTTGAGGAGTGACCTTGCATAGTTTTATAAAATCATGACGGGTATAGATAAGGTGAATAGCAAAGGTCTTTTCCATTGAACTGGGAGTTCAAAAATGAACAGCATAATTTTAAGATGCCAGGAGAAAGATTTAAAAGGGACCTGAAGGGCAACTCTTTCATGCAGAGGATAACTTGTATGTGGAATGAACTGCCAGAGGAAGCGGGAAATGCAGGTACAGTTACAACATTTAAAAGACATTTGGACAGGAACATGAACAGAAATGCCAAGTGCAGGCAAACAGGACTAATTTAGTTTGGGAAATTTGGTCGGCATGGACGAGTTGTGCTGAATAGTCTGTTTCCAAGCCGTATGACTCTCTAAGTGACTTGTATACACATATGAGGGGGCGTGGGAACAGCTTTAATTCGCATTTCTCAATTGTGATGGTCAGCATCAATACAGAATTCTCTTTAACTACACTGGGTTATCAGAGGTAAATGAATCCCTTCCCAATTCCCTTACAGAGATACAACCAGCCACTGCAGCCACCCAATTTCTCCTGCCACCTCCCAAAGGGATTTTCTTATTACCTGGTGCAGTGGATCTCACAGGTGGAGTCTGTCTTTTGGAAAGGAAGTTCCGTAGCTGGGATTGTTTCACTGGAGATAGTTTACCTGAAGGTCAAGGAAAAAAAAATTGACATACGTTTAAAAAAAGACACTTCATGTTATCAAGTCATCGGAACGACCAGAGTCTGAATTCTCGCCTTCAGAGAAACAAATTGGAAAGATGTTAGACAGTCCTCTGAGCTTGCCTCACCACTCAGTATTATAGCTGACGATCTGCCCCAAAATGACAAAACAAATTCACTTACAGGGGACAGCCATTTGGTCCATTGCACCTATGCTGGCTCTTTGAAAATTTTATCAAATTAGTCCCACTACCCTGCTCTTCCCTGCATCCGTTTTTCTCATGAAGTAGGGATTCAAATCACTTTTGAAAATTACACTTGAATGTACTTCCACCACCCCTTCACACACACAGCACTGTGGATGACAACTCAGGAAAAGGAAATTTCATCAATCATTTGGCAATTTTATCGAAAATCTGTCTCCTCTGGCTACGGCCCTTCTACTGAATAGAAACAGTTTCTACTTATTTAGTCTGGCCAATCTCCTCAAAATTTTGAAGCTTGTTCAATTTAATCTCCCTATAATCACTTATAAACCATTCAAGTCATTCCACTTAAATTACTTCATTCTTGGTACCATTCTGGAAACTCTCCTTTCCACCACCTCCAACAGCTTGACAACCTTCCAAAAGAGTAGTTTCCAGAATTGGACACAATTCTCCAATATTAGCTGGTTAATTAACCAGGGACGTATAAAGCACTGCTATAGAAACTTCTTTGTTTGTATGTTCCTCTGCATCTATTTAGAAAAGTCAAGAATTCCGTGTGCCTTTGAAATGGCCTGTTCTGAGACCTTCAAAGATTTATATCTGTGCGGCCTGGGAAACAGCAACTAGAAAAACAAGCTCTAGCCAAGTCGAGGGTAGAGATCAGACAGCATCATTTAAGGTGCAGGATGTTCCTTTCAGGTACTGGCCAACATTCAATCCTCTACTTCCAACACAGTGACAAATACATCATAAACTCATCTGTACTCTCCACAGATGCTGACTGCCCCCTCAAGTATTTTCTGTTCTTTGTTTTGCTGTTTGAAACTGCTGTATCCACTCACTGAATGTGCGCGTTTTAAATTCACATTTCAGAATAAACTAATGGCACGAGGGCTTTGAATTCTTGACAAGAGGTAAGGAATGGGGACCTAAGTGCAATCCCAAAATCAGAAGAGAATTTGAGCCAAGAGGTGTGCACTCAGGTTTAGTTCAAGTTAGCCATCAGGAAAAACAAGAGTGCGATACACAGACCCAATCCCTTGGCCACCCAACCACCCGACAACTGGAGGAAGAATACCTCATCTTCTCCTTGGGACCCTCCAACCACATGGCATTAATGGCAATTTTACCAGTTTCCTCATCTCCCCTCCGCCCACCATATCCCAGATCCAACCCTCCAACTCAGCACTACTTTCTTGAACTGCCCATCCTCCTTCTCATCTCTCCGCTCCGACCCATCACCAGCAAGTTAGAAACAATCTTCCTTAAATTCATGCAGATCCTGCTGAATCAATCCATGTGGCTATTAATTCAAGTGTGAATAATTGTTTCTTGATGTTCCCCCACCACTGACTGATCTATAACTGATCTTTACAACCCTATAATATATTTGCAGCTCTCCAATTTCCAAACATGGGGAAATTAGCAGACCATGATGATTAACACAGTTAAACACATTGCTTTCAAAGTCAGAACCTTTTTTTCCCCCCAGAGTCGAAATGTCTAATACTAGGGGATATGCATTTCAGGTGAAAGGGGGAAAGTTCAGAGGAGATGAGAGGGATAAGTCTTTTACACAGAGAGTGACAGGAGTGTGGAACACACTGCAGGGGTGGTGGGGGTGGCAGATACGATAAGGATATTTAAGGGGCTTTTAGATAAACACGTGGGCACGGAAGGAATGGAGGGATATGGACCAAGGGCAGGCAGAAGGGATTAGTTTAATTTGGCGTCATGTTCAGCATGGACCGAAAGGCCCGTTTCTGTGCTGTACTGTTCTATGTTCTAACGGTCATACCAAACAAATGACCCTTTCCCCATGAATCAAACATGAAACAGTGAAGTTTTACCTGGAGCAGCTGAAGTCCCTTTTGGTGTTCCATCCAGGGTAGTCTTCACCAGGACATTGCGCAGCATCTCTAACTCAGTATCCCAGCTGTAGAAAAGAAATCAGACCCAAAATGGCATGTAGTAAGCTGATATGGGGATAACTTAGGGTGTTTTGGAGCTAGTGTTGACTAAATTGGCCCAAACAGTGACCATTAAACATTTTAGCCTTCTGCATTTGACTAGCGTCTTATCAAAGGTTCGAGTGTAAGTTTGTGGTTACTTTTTGCAACATCTAAAATACTGCTAGATAAGATTTGCCCTTCCAAGGCTGCCTACAGAGGAATATCACAGGACTCACGATGACTGTGGCAACTGTCAGGTAACAAACATTTAATGAAGATCAAACGAAGCACATTAATTCAAAATGTAAGGGGCAACGAAGCAAGCTTCATTGGAAGGTCAAAATCTATCGAACTCTACAGCCGAGAGAGCTGGGTCTGTGCCAGGACACCACCAGTTTCCTCTGAATCAGCACTGCACCTACAAAAATAAACCTAAAATCCATCTCCTGCTCTGATTCAATTTGTTTTATTACCTAAGGACATGTAGGCATTTGCGCAAGATAAATTGCTAGCATTTATACAACTTGTGTAGGGGGCTAATAAAAATGGTATTTTAAAAACACAGCAATTCTGATACAGTATAAGGTCAACACTTGGCAGACTGCTCAACTAATACTGCACAGCAAGTAAAAATAACGGAAGGTCCAATTTTCAGATGCAAGCGAAAAACTTTTGCTTTCATCCTATGCTACTTGCTTCATCTGGTCAGTAAGTCTCACCAGATAAATATATAGCACACTCTGGACAACACAAACTTCAGAAACATACCAGGGACCTGGAAGATGGGTGGGCAAGTTTTTAAAAAAACTCAGTCATAGAGTCATAGAGATGTACAGCACAGAAACAGATCCTTCAGTCCAACCTGTCCATGCTGACCAGATATCCCAACCCAATCTAGTCCCACCTGCCAGCACCCGGCCCATATCCCTCCAAACCCTTCCTATTCATATACACATCCAAATGCCTCTTAAATGTTGTAATTGTACCAGCCTCCACCACATCCTCTGGCAGCTCCTTAGGTCTCTTTTATATTTTTCCCCTCTTACCCTAAGACTTATGCCCTCTAGTTCTGGACTCACCTAACCCAGGGAAAAGACTTTGTCTGTTTATCCTATTCATACCCCTCTTAGTTTTGTAAACCTCTATAAGGTCAACCCCTCAGCCTCTGACGGTCCAGGGAAAACAGCCCCTCAGCCTCTCCCTATAGCTCAAACCCTCCAACCCTGGCAACATCTTTGTAAATCTTTTCTGAACTCTTTCAAGTTTCTGTACAGCTCAACATGACCTCCCAACTCCTGTACTCAATACTCTGACCAATAAAGGAAAGCATACCAAATGCCTTCTTCACTACCCTATCTACCTACGGCTCCACTTTCAAAGAGCTATGAACCTGCACTCCAAGGTCTCTTTGTTCAGCAACACTCCCTAGGACCTTACCATTAAGTGTAGTGTTTGTAAAGCACGATTCATACCTCAGTAATGGTTCAGAGATTTTTTTACTGCTCATTATGAACTATCCACTGCTGTACTGTCAGGAATGAAAGTGTCCATTTGAACACAGGAAGCTCCCACAAAGAGCAAATTTTTGGGATGTTAGCGGACAGATAAATATCAGCCATGGAACTGGGAAAATCCCCCTGCTCCTTCTCTAATGGAGTGCCTTGGAATCTTTTGTGCCCAGAGAGAACAGACAGGGCTGAAGTATAAACTCTCATCCAACAGTTGGCACCTCCAACAGAGCAGAACTCCATCAGTACTGGCACTCAAGGCGCTCACCTGTCTGCACGGAGGTCCCACTTTTGCAGTCCTCTCAGTCTGGGCCAAGTAGGCGAACCTACTGCACAGGATCTGATGTTTGATTAGGTACAGAGACTGTTGTAGCTAATGCGCTGAGTAGGATGCGTAAAACCTACCAACGATCACTGAGCAGACACTTTTCATTGGGCACACACCACTTGGAGGTCTGGTTATAAATACGGAGATTCTGCAGGCTGTCAATCAGTTCATTAATCTTCTTATCCTGCTGGGTAATGATCTCATGATGACTCGCCAAAGCGTTGAACAACACTTCCCTCTCTGGTAGAAGTAGGTGTCTGGAATGAAACAGTAGAGTCTTTGTAACTAAAATCAAGTGAAGATAAAACACTCCACTTCTCTTCACATGACAGACATATGTAAGCTAAAATCATAGCTGTTTGTTCAACTTCAGACACTCCACACGTGGCGTGCTGTTCCATCTTCCTTACATTAAAAGGATACAGAGGCACAGCAAAAGGTGCGAGAGAGACCCACACATACTGGGCGAGAATTAAGGGTTGATCATTACCAAGAAAGACTGAACAGGCTACAGCACTTTTCTCCAGAAAAAGATGCATAAGATAAAGATGTGTCGTGTTACAGATAAAGTACTAGCATGGATAGAGGATTGGTTGACGAACAGGAAGCAGGGAGTGGAGGTAAATGAGTGCTATTCTGGTGGGCAATCTGAAACTAGTGGTGTGCTTCAGGGATCAGTGTTGGGACCGCAATTATCCGCAATTTATATGGATGCTTTGGAGTTGGGGACGGTGTGTAGTGTGTCAAAGTTTGCAGATGACACTAAGATGAGTGGCAGAGCAAAGTGTGCAGAGGACTGTGAAACTTTGCAGAGGAACATAGATACATTGAGTGAGTGGGCAAAGGTCTGGCAGATGGAATACAACATTAATAAATGTGAAGTCATCTATTTTGGAAGGAGTAACAGTAAAAAGGATTATGACTTGAATGGTAAGAAGTTACAGCAGGCTGCTGGGCAGAGGGACCTGAGTGTCCTTGTGCATGAATCACAGAGGGTTGGTCTGCAGGTACAACAGGTAATTAGGAAGGCAAATGGAACTTTGTCCTTGCTAAAAGGATTGAGTTTAAAAGCTGAGAGCTTATATTGCAGCTGTGTAGGGTGCTGGTGGGGCCACACCTGGATTACTGTCTACAGTTTTGGTCTCCTTACTTGAGAAAGGATGTACTGGCACTGGAGGGGGTGCAGAGATTGATTCTGGAGTCGAGGGGGTTGGCTTATGAGGAGAGACTCAGTAGACTGGGATTACATTCATTTGGAGTTTAGAAGAATGTTTTTACAGATGAATAAAGTTATTAAGGTAACAGATAAGATAGACAGAGAGGATGTTTCCATTGGCAGGTGAAACTAGGACAGAAGGGCATAGTCTCAAAATTTAGGACAGAACTGAGAAGGAACTTCTTCACCCAGAGGGTTGTGAATCTATGGAATTCCCTGCCTAGGGAAGTAGTTGACGTGACTTCAGTAAACGTTTTCAAAGTTAAGATGGATGTCTTTTGAACTGTAAAGGAATTAAGAGTGATGATGAGAGGGTGGATCAATGGAGCGGAGTCCACAAAAAGATCAGCCATGATCTTACTGAATGGGAGAGCAGGCTCGAAGGGCCAGACGGTCTACTCCTGCTCCTCGTTCTTATGTTCTGGTGATGGTCACCTGATAGAGATCTAGAAGGTGGGAGGAAGGTTTAGAGTCGAGATAACTTTTTCACTTGCTGGGAAGACCACAGGAAAGAAAGGAAGAGAATACACTGACAGGATAAAACGAGGCCTGGAAAGAAGTAAGCATTGAACACCAGCACCTGACAGGCTGAGTGTCCTGTTTCTCCTTATACCTCCAAATAATACCATACACAAGTACTTTCGTAGCCCCGGTTCTAATGAAACATTCTTGGCCTGAAACATTAACTCTGGTTCTCTCTAAAAATGCTGCCTGACCTGATGAATATTTCTAGTGTATCCTATTTTTACTTCAGATCTCTAGCATCCACTGCAATATTGCTTGTGTAGTTTCACATTCACTTCAGTGGCTAAAGGGGGAACCTGCAGCTAAAAGCAGAACACTGCGGGGTTAGATATCCACACCTATGCCGACAGAATCCTGTGTATAATGGCACTGGGATAATCTGCCGCATGCCAGCGATCACTCTAATAACGCGTTGCTGTTTTACAGTGATGTTGGTTGAGGGTTGAGAACTCCCTTGCTTTTTTTTCAAACTAGAGGCTGTGGGAACATTTAACTCGGTTTGACTCCACTTTGTTAAGACGACACTGCTAAAGGCGCATTTCTCCCTTCAGTCTCGGTATCTGTGCTGCAGTTACTGGAATGCAGACCTGAATCCAAACGAGCTCATTGTGCACTGAGCCATGACTGACACTGTGTTCTAAATCCCCAAAGGCACATCTCCAAACTCTGCACTGAGAACCACTCACTTGTGTTTCTTGTTCTTTTCCTGGTATTGCTCCCATTCCATATCCAACACATCATTCACATCCTGCACGGCAAACCTCACGTACTGATGCAGTTGGCGAATTTCCTGCAAAACAAAAGCAACTCACCATTATTTACTTGCCTTACCCTGAACAAGTAAATACACTGCGCAATAATAAATTGAAAAGAAACAACAGAAATTGCTGGAGAAACTCAGCAGGTCTGGCAGCATCTGTGGAAAGAGAAAGCAGCTACAGTGATCTTTCTTCAAAACTAAAATGGAAAAGAACCAACAACTGCACAACTTTGACAAAAGAGCAAGTTCTCTTCATAATTTGGGAAGGATGCCAAAACTCTGAGGGTCGACCTGGATGGTTTACCAGGTATGGACAGAAATTAGAGAAATGGGATTGTGTCCTTTCACGTAGAGGGGGTTACGGGGAGATTAGGCAGAGTAGTTCTCAATGATGACTAACTTCGAATGATCAGATTTGCAGCAATTATTTCATCTGGTATTCAGATCACACAGGTTTAAAATATGTAGCAAACTAACTAAAGAGGGACTGAGGAGAAATATCTTCATGAAACCTGGAAAGCACCATCTTAAACAAGCTCCATAGAAACTGGTAACTGCAAATGGAGAATGCTTGAACAGTATGTGCAGGTTCATGGGGGGAGAAATGCTAGGTGATTGAATAAATGATGCAGGCATGATGAGCCATGTATTTAGAATAAACCAGGTACATAATGACACCCCCAGAAAAGCAAACACAACAATGGGGTATATTTCTAAAGAGACAGAACTGAAAACCAGAAATATGATCAACACTCATCCGACCACATTACAACACTATGCATAGCGCTGAGCTCCATATTATAAAAGAGATATCAAAACCTGAACAAAAGTGCAAAAAGGGTCATTCCAATTATGAAAGATTGAACTGGCTGGGTTTTTTTTAGTCTGGACAGATTATGGAGAAATGACCTGATAGAGATCTAAAAGATTACAAAGGGGTTTGACGAGGTAGTTTTGAAGAAGATGATTCCACTTGTGGAAACTGGGGTTATAAATATAAAATAGGCAGCAATAAATCCAACAGAGAATTCAAGGAAATGCCTTTACCCAGACAGTGAAGAAAATATGAAATGCTCCAACAATATTTGAGGCAGATAGCTAGTTGCATTTAAGGGAAACTAGGGAACATCATGATGGAACAACACAAAATGAACAAGGTGAAAGGAGGCTTGTGAGCAAATATGCATCAATTGGGTTGCACTGCTTGCTCCTACGTGTATCCTATTTTGGTTCAGGAGCAGCCAGAGTTCAGAAGGGTACAGTTCTCTTACGAGGGGAGAGGAAAAAAAAAAATCAAGGTTTTCCATATAGTTCCGTTGAGGAACTAATCACATCAGAAGTAGCTTCTACACTGTGGACCTTCTAAGCCAAGAGAGTTCGGTACAAATTTTCAAGTTGGGTTTTTTTTTCTATTGTTTAATAAACTCACATTTTTAAAGACCATCTGCAGCCTCACGTGAATATGTTTCAGTGACTCATCACCATATTAACAACTGCAAAAATTCTAGGTATGATCCATCAAGCCAAGTTTCATTCTGGATCAGACTTGCCCACCATCCTGATCAGCTAGGACTGCACACTTCATACCAACTGTGTGCCAATGGGACAAGACAAGGAGAACATGCTATGTGTACATTACTGTGACAAACAGGCCCTGCTGGTGGTGGACAAGAGACCCTGCCACAGTGTATGACAGAGCCAGAGTCTGATGGCAAGAGGTGCGGCTTTGCAATATCACAAGTTACATATTGACTCCAGATCAGGGTATAAGGAGTCGTGGGTGAATTGTTTTGGAGCAGCAAGGTCTGGACAATATCTAGGTTTAGGCTGACAAGTGGCAAGTAACTTCTGTGCCACACAAGTGCCAGACAATAACACTCTCCAATGATAGAGAACCTAACCATCAGCCCTTGACATTTAATAATCCCCTATTATCAATATCCTGGTGGTTTACCATTGACTAGACACAACTGGACTCACTACATAAACACAGTCACTACAAAAGTGGGTCTTAGACCCAGAATCCTGCAAGGAGTTACTGACTTCCTGACTCTCCAAAGTCTGTCCAGCATCTACAAGATGTAATTTAGGAGCATGAATGAATATTCTCCACTTGTAGTGCCAAAAACTTCAAGAAGGTTGACATCACCCAAGACAAAGCAGCCTACATGTCTGGAGAAAGTGAGGACTGCAGATGCTGGAGATCAGAGTCGAGAGTGTGGTGCTGGAAAAGCACAGCAGGTCAGGCAGCGTCTGAGGAGCAGGGGAATCGACATTACGGGCATAAGTCCTTCATGATGGAATGTACTACACGGAGTGAAATATACAATCCAGAAGAGTGTCTTTTGGCCCGACATGCCTGTGCCAACTCTTTGAAGGATTCTTACCATTATTCTCACTCCCAGTGCATTGAAAAATAAAATTAACAAATGAGTTGGGAGAAGATTTGTAGCTCAGGTTGAGGTTCTGGATGTTGGTTTGTTCGCTGAGTGGGAAGGTTTGTTTTCAGAGCAAACAGCCAATGGGGAACTTCAAAGCAGTGTCTACAGGAAAACAACACGTGGGGCCAAATATTCAACTGCAGAAGCAATCATCCCAACACCCACAAACGAAGCTGCATTATAACATTATTGCGACGAGCCACCACGAAACGTCTGAAAACAAACCTTTCAGCTCAGCAAGCAAACCTATATCCATCAAATTAACTAAAGCATTGATAATCAAGCTTAATAAAAGTATAGTCTGCACAGAACATATCTGTACACTTACAAATAAACTATGGGATTGGTAGCACAGGCCTACTGTACATATTTAATAATTGAACAGAAAAGAGTGTAGTGTCAAGAGGGTGTGGAATTGAAAACATGACACCAATATTTAAGAAGGGAGGCTGAAGCTATCCACAAAATATAAACCAGTCACAACTCAACATCAGTGAGAGAAAGATGACAGAATTCCTGCTAATGGAGAAAACAGAAAAACAGTCGGACGAGAAACATGAACATCCAGCACTGGTTTCAAACGGGAAAGGATTGCTTGACCGACATTACATTCTTTGAACAGAGTTGACAAGAATAATGCGTCAATGTAACAGACTGACATTTCCAGGCATCCAATATGGTACCACAATGTGTAAGCTCAGGGACTACAGAGTTTGGTGATCATTGGCAGGATGCATTGCTAGCTAGCTCCAAGACAGAAAGCAGGGACTGGAGCATACAGTGGTGATTCAGAATTGCAGAAAATAGGAAGTTGGGTCCCACAAGAATTAGTGTTGTGGCAAGTGTTCACAATTTCTCTCAACAATCTAGACTTTGCAGTCAGAGACAATTTCGAAACTTGCAGACAACACCTAATTGGGGCGGAGTCAATACTGAAGAGTGCTGGAAATTACAAGAGGATGTTCATAATTGTCAAATGAACTTCAACACAGATCAACGCTGGGCTGTACATTTTGGTCAGAAACACAGAGGTCACAGATAACTTTAAAATAAAAAACAAGAATCTTGTTTTTTTTTTGCAACTGAAGGGAAAGGCCTAATCAACTGTTCACTGAGACCCAACTCCTGCTGTTTGAAAAGGGTGAGGCATGGGGGGCAGACGTTGGTATGTGGAGGGAGAGATGGGAATGTACATCTGACTAAAGGGCTTCCCTCACCCCATTAACACCACCACAAACACCCTCCCCCCCATAACTCCTGGATGCTCTCACCTTTTCACCAGTCACACAAATTCCAAGGTATAAAAATGGGGTTATGTCAGAAAAACCTTTGGTAAAGATGTATTTAAGATGAATGATAGGTAAACACATGAGGGAGAGAAAGGGATATTTAGGTCAATTGAGTTAGGAAAAGAAAAATGCAAGAGAATCCAGTGAAGCTAACACACAAACATGGACTGGCCAGGAGCCTGCCTATTCTCTGCTATGCATTTTAAATAATGCTATGCCAGATCCAGCTTCCTATTACTACTAAATCTGCTCTCTTGGTCCTTTTAAGCACAATTCATAACTTGCTACACTAAGAAAAACATATTCCCTCTGGTCTTTTGTCAAGTTGTGAATGCTCTCTTCCCTGCTACAACTCAATCAGCCCAACTGATGAGAAGAAACTCAGAGTTGTAGGTTGAACTAAAGCAAAGACCAGCAGCAGTTTAGCTCATGGTCAGCTTTACCTCAAAGGGCTCATTATAATCCGATTATCGGAAGTCATCGGCACATATCAGCTACGAACCTTCAGTTGGGCTTCGTTCTTTGGGCTGAGGGGCTTTCGACGCAGGAGCTGAAGGTAATTCTTGTCCATGTTTCGCTCATTATGTGTAGTTGCATCTTCCACAGCAGCAAATCCTTCCAGCATCATCGTCTTCAGAATGCCGATTTCTTCGTGTAGAGTCTAATGGGATGGGGAAGATGCCAAAAAAATACAATCAAACACAACAGCATAAAGGTCAACATCAACTCCGAGAATTCTTCTCATAAACAGATTCCTTTACTACCATATGTCCTCAAGTGGCATTCCACAATAAACAAACAACTGCACATAGGGAATAAGAGGAGCATCAAACTATGCTCTCTCTCCAACCAATCTGAGGAAGGAATTCAGAGTCAGGGTCAGTTCTGAAGCCAGAAGTCTTGTGGACCACTTGATCTAGGACTCCTCTGCAGCACAGCCCCCACCCCCATCTCATTAGGAAGATCAGAGCTTCTGCCCACTCCAAAGTTACTGCCTTCGAAACTGCTCAGCTCAGACTTTGCAGAGTTCCGCTCTGCACTGTATAAAAAGGACAGCATTGGAGGCTGAGGGAGAGGTTTATAAAATCATAGATGAATGCATGAGAGAAAAGGAAGTAGAGAAATATGGTGAAAAGTTGAGTTGTAGTAGGAGGAGACTGGTATGGAGACAAAACAGTATTGACAGAATGGCCTATATGTATTGCATATTCTGAGTAATTCTGGCACCAATCTCTGGCCTATTTTGCCATGATGCGGAGGTGAACTTGGGTGGACAAGGTCAGAAGTCACACGACATCAGGTTATAGTCCCAACAGGTTTATTTGTAAATCACAAGTTTTCGGAGCACTCCCCCTGGACACGTGACTTCTGACCATTTTGCCAAGTTTAGGACTAATATAAAGGCAAAACACAACAGCAGTTGCAAGTCTGAAATAAAAGAAAGAAAATCATGGAAATACTCTGAAGAGGCAGAGGAAAGATTGATTCTAATGCAAGGTCACCAACATTTGTTCTTGGTTCAGATTTCCAGTAACCAAAACATTATTGACTTTGTCCAAAATAATTACGGTGATTGCATTTTGATGAGGTGCAAAGACATGAGTGGGCTTCCGAGAATAGTTATTGAGTATCGATACTGGAAGAGCAACCTTTGTAATTAGTATCTATGGTGATGAAATACTGTTATTGCCCACCAGAAGTGCAATGGTGGGGGCTTTACTAAGATTTGTGGGGTTATTCTTCCCTCAATTGTTCAGTCTCACACTGGAATGATGTTAGTTCTGGTTGTCCCCTTCTCTTTGTTGATGAATGACACATTGACCTCAGAGCTCGCCACTTGCCTCTGTTATCTCCTTGACCTCCAACAGGAAGGTGTGCAGTGACTGGGAATCATACCGCAGGAGGGTCATCTCCTTGGCGCTGCCAACCTCAAAGTTTGAGCGTGCCGTGCGGGCCTTCAAATCATCAAGTTCCTTCTGAAAGAGAGAGATCTGTGCCAAAGGTATGGCACATTAGCAGAAATACACTGATGGCCAGCAAAAACAGACGAGACCCTCCACGCCCCTGGGCAACCTAATGAAGTGGAATATTTCCCTCCAGGGAAGGCTGTACCTTCAGCTGCCTGGGACTGAAGTTCTGGAATTCCTTACCCAATGCACTTTCTCCTTCTTAAACACCAACTCTTTCATCAAGTTCTTGGTAAAGTTCCTTTTGTAGCTCACGGGAGAGCTCATCAATGTTTCGGTAACTGTTTTCCCAGCTGCTGCACCAACCTAAGCTACTGGAATGTAGCAGTTTGCAGAAGGAAGATCACACACACACACGCGCTGGGATAGTGAGCGGGTGACCTGTTTCGATAATGAAGGCTCAAGATCGATCGGGACACTGATAAGAGCCCCATCTCTTCCACGCAAGCCTTTACAGCCACTCAATCAGGCAACCAGGCTGTGCGGCCTGCCAGTGGAAAGCCACATTGGCTGCAAGAGTCTGCACTTCTCGGAGATCAGTTCCTGCCAGGCCACTAACTGAATAAAAATACACGGTATCGGCTCTGTCTCAGTGGCTAACAATCACATGTCACAGGCTCAAACCGCACTGTCAGATGGACAGTACTGAGGGTGCATCATTCCACTGAAGAGTCAGTACTCAGGGAGTACCACACTCTTGGATGTCCAGTAGATTAGATTACATTACATTACAGTGTGGAAACAGGCCCTTCGGCCCAACAAGTCCACACCGACCCACCGAAGCGCAACCCACCCAAACCCCTACATTTACCTAACACTACGGGCAATTTAGCATGGCCAATTCACCTGACCTGCACATCTTTGGACTATGGGAGGAAACCCACGCAGACACAGGGAGAACGTGCAAACTCCACACAGTCAGGCCATTTCATCAGAGATTCCCCCACTTGCTGCTCTCACCTCCTCCATGATTCCCATCATGACAGGGTCCAGGACAGGATGCTGTTTCAGCTGTTTCTCCAAATCAGACACGGACAGTTCTAAGGAGGCAGAGCTCTGAAGAGAAAAGACAAAGCGATGTGTAGCAACACTCCTGCAAAGTATTTAAACTGGCATTAATATTATGGCACTTTCTATGTTAAGGTCAAGGATAGACACATGGACAGAATTCAACATGTACCTTGAACAGACAAGAAAAGGACTATCAGCACAATGGGTTGACGGTTAGGTACCCTCCAGGCTTCACTGGTAAAGTGCAGCGTTCCCACCGACACCTGGGAATCACTGGCCCAAGACCATCCTGAGTGGAGGAGCACCATCCAGGAAGCTATTGAGCCCCTCGAGACTGCTATCAGGAGAAAATGGAACCCAGGAGAAAACAGCGGAAGGAGCGCGCTGCCACACCAACACCCCGCCCACCCCCTTCCCGTGACCACCACCTGCCCCAAGTATAACAGTGCCCGCATTGATCTGTACAGCCACCTACAGACTCTCACTGAGAGAGGGAGTGGGGGAGGGGGAAGAGTCATCTTCCTCTGTGAGGGCCTGCCGATGATGATAATGACATGCATCCAGACTTGCACTCCACCCACCATCTGGTTTGGAATGCATTACTAAGTAGAAGCACTAGTTCTTTGTCAATGGAATAAGACGAGGCATTGCTTCTTGCAACATTCCAAGTCAGTGAGCAGGAGACGACCACCATCTGGACAATTGGGAGAGTGTGGGTAACTGGAGTTGAAATGCCCATCAGCCATGATTAAATGGTGGAATAGACTCGATGGGCCGAAGAGCCTTACTTTCACGTCTATGTCTTATGGTCTAAGGACCGGGCACGAGCTCCTCTGGACCATCATCCCACCCAACCATGTAATCTCATCAACCAGGCAAAAAATAGGGGGAAAAACACCCAGAGAATTCATGGTTGCCAATAGTCTACCATCTTTTGTAAAAACGGCAGGACAACCCCAAAGATGAGGCGGGGAGAGATGGTTTTGTAGGGGAATCTCTCGCTGCATTGGCAACACTCAGAGAATGCAGGTTCCTTTCACCTTGACAAGTATCGAGGTGAATGAGTCAAAAGCTCAGCTTGGTTTGAAGCAGCCTTCTCTAGAGCAAGCTCGTTGTTGCTGTTCATTAGGCACCCCGATTCAGTTACACGGTGGGCCATCACACTCACACCCTTACCTGTTCATTACACACAGTGATTCAGTTACACAGTGGGCCATCACACTCACACCCTTACCTGTTCATTACACACAGTGACTCAGTTACACAGTGGGCCATCACACTCACACCCTCACCTGTTCATTACACACAGTGATTCAGTTACACAGTGGGCCATCACACTCACACCCTCACCTGTTCATTACACACAGTGATTCAGTTACACAGTGGGCCATCACACTCACACCCTCACCTGTTCATTACACACAGTGATTCAGTTACACAGTGGGCCATCACACTCACACCCTCACCTGTTCATTACACACAGTGATTCAGTTACACAGTGGGCCATCACACTCACACCCTCACCTGTTCATTACACACAGTGATTCAGTTACACAGTGGGCCATCACACTCACACCCTCACCTGTTCATTACACACAGTGATTCAGTTACACAGTGGGCCATCACACTCACACCCTCACCTGTTCATTACACACAGTGATTCAGTTACACAGTGGGCCATCACACTCACACCCTCACCTGTTCATTACACACAGTGATTCAGTTACACAGTGGGCCATCACACTCACACCCTCACCTGTTCATTACACACAGTGATTCAGTTACACAGTGGGCCATCACACTCACACCCTCACCTGTTCATTACACACAGTGATTCAGTTACACAGTGGGCCATCACACTCACACCCTCACCTGTTCATTACACACAGTGATTCAGTTACACAGTGGGCCATCACACTCACACCCTCACCTGTTCATTACACACAGTGATTCAGTTACACAGTGGGCCATCACACTCACACCCTCACCTGTTCATTACACACAGTGATTCAGTTACACAGTGGGCCATCACACTCACACCCTCACCTGTTCATTACACACAGTGATTCAGTTACACAGTGGGCCATCACACTCACACCCTCACCTGTTCATTACACACAGTGATTCAGTTACACAGTGGGCCATCACACTCACACCCTCACCTGTTCATTACACACAGTGATTCAGTTACACAGTGGGCCATCACACTCACACCCTCACCTGTTCATTACACACAGTGATTCAGTTACACAGTGGGCCATCACACTCACACCCTCACCTGTTCATTACACACAGTGATTCAGTTACACAGTGGGCCATCACACTCACACCCTCACCTGTTCATTACACACAGTGATTCAGTTACACAGTGGGCCATCACACTCACACCCTCACCTGTTCATTACACACAGTGATTCAGTTACACAGTGGGCCATCACACTCACACCCTCACCTGTTCATTACACACAGTGATTCAGTTACACAGTGGGCCATCACACTCACACCCTCACCTGTTCATTACACACAGTGATTCAGTTACACAGTGGGCCATCACACTCACACCCTCACCTGTTCATTACACACAGTGATTCAGTTACACAGTGGGCCATCACACTCACACCCTCACCTGTTCATTACACACAGTGATTCAGTTACACAGTGGGCCATCACACTCACACCCTCACCTGTTCATTACACACAGTGATTCAGTTACACAGTGGGCCATCACACTCACACCCTCACCTGTTCATTACACACAGTGATTCAGTTACACAGTGGGCCATCACACTCACACCCTCACCTGTTCATTACACACAGTGATTCAGTTACACAGTGGGCCATCACACTCACACCCTCACCTGTTCATTACACACAGTGATTCAGTTACACAGTGGGCCATCACACTCACACCCTCACCTGTTCATTACACACAGTGATTCAGTTACACAGTGGGCCATCACACTCACACCCTCACCTGTTCATTACACACAGTGATTCAGTTACACAGTGGGCCATCACACTCACACCCTCACCTGTTCATTACACACAGTGATTCAGTTACACAGTGGGCCATCACACTCACACCCTCACCTGTTCATTACACACAGTGATTCAGTTACACAGTGGGCCATCACACTCACACCCTCACCTGTTCATTACACACAGTGATTCAGTTACACAGTGGGCCATCACACTCACACCCTCACCTGTTCATTACACACAGTGATTCAGTTACACAGTGGGCCATCACACTCACACCCTCACCTGTTCATTACACACAGTGATTCAGTTACACAGTGGGCCATCACACTCACACCCTCACCTGTTCATTACACACAGTGATTCAGTTACACAGTGGGCCATCACACTCACACCCTCACCTGTTCATTACACACAGTGATTCAGTTACACAGTGGGCCATCACACTCACACCCTCACCTGTTCATTACACACAGTGATTCAGTTACACAGTGGGCCATCACACTCACACCCTCACCTGTTCATTACACACAGTGATTCAGTTACACAGTGGGCCATCACACTCACACCCTCACCTGTTCATTACACACAGTGATTCAGTTACACAGTGGGCCATCACACTCACACCCTCACCTGTTCATTACACACAGTGATTCAGTTACACAGTGGGCCATCACACTCACACCCTCACCTGTTCATTACACACAGTGATTCAGTTACACAGTGGGCCATCACACTCACACCCTCACCTGTTCATTACACACAGTGATTCAGTTACACAGTGGGCCATCACACTCACACCCTCACCTGTTCATTACACACAGTGATTCAGTTACACAGTGGGCCATCACACTCACACCCTCACCTGTTCATTACACACAGTGATTCAGTTACACAGTGGGCCATCACACTCACACCCTCACCTGTTCATTACACACAGTGATTCAGTTACACAGTGGGCCATCACACTCACACCCTCACCTGTTCATTACACACAGTGATTCAGTTACACAGTGGGCCATCACACTCACACCCTCACCTGTTCATTACACACAGTGATTCAGTTACACAGTGGGCCATCACACTCACACCCTCACCTGTTCATTACACACAGTGATTCAGTTACACAGTGGGCCATCACACTCACACCCTCACCTGTTCATTACACACAGTGATTCAGTTACACAGTGGGCCATCACACTCACACCCTCACCTGTTCATTACACACAGTGATTCAGTTACACAGTGGGCCATCACACTCACACCCTCACCTGTTCATTACACACAGTGATTCAGTTACACAGTGGGCCATCACACTCACACCCTCACCTGTTCATTACACACAGTGATTCAGTTACACAGTGGGCCATCACACTCACACCCTCACCTGTTCATTACACACAGTGATTCAGTTACACAGTGGGCCATCACACTCACACCCTCACCTGTTCATTACACACAGTGATTCAGTTACACAGTGGGCCATCACACTCACACCCTCACCTGTTCATTACACACAGTGATTCAGTTACACAGTGGGCCATCACACTCACACCCTCACCTGTTCATTACACACAGTGATTCAGTTACACAGTGGGCCATCACACTCACACCCTCACCTGTTCATTACACACAGTGATTCAGTTACACAGTGGGCCATCACACTCACACCCTCACCTGTTCATTACACACAGTGATTCAGTTACACAGTGGGCCATCACACTCACACCCTCACCTGTTCATTACACACAGTGATTCAGTTACACAGTGGGCCATCACACTCACACCCTCACCTGTTCATTACACACAGTGATTCAGTTACACAGTGGGCCATCACACTCACACCCTCACCTGTTCATTACACACAGTGATTCAGTTACACAGTGGGCCATCACACTCACACCCTCACCTGTTCATTACACACAGTGATTCAGTTACACAGTGGGCCATCACACTCACACCCTCACCTGTTCATTACACACAGTGATTCAGTTACACAGTGGGCCATCACACTCACACCCTCACCTGTTCATTACACACAGTGATTCAGTTACACAGTGGGCCATCACACTCACACCCTCACCTGTTCATTACACACAGTGATTCAGTTACACAGTGGGCCATCACACTCACACCCTCACCTGTTCATTACACACAGTGATTCAGTTACACAGTGGGCCATCACACTCACACCCTCACCTGTTCATTACACACAGTGATTCAGTTACACAGTGGGCCATCACACTCACACCCTCACCTGTTCATTACACACAGTGATTCAGTTACACAGTGGGCCATCACACTCACACCCTCACCTGTTCATTACACACAGTGATTCAGTTACACAGTGGGCCATCACACTCACACCCTCACCTGTTCATTACACACAGTGATTCAGTTACACAGTGGGCCATCACACTCACACCCTCACCTGTTCATTACACACAGTGATTCAGTTACACAGTGGGCCATCACACTCACACCCTCACCTGTTCATTACACACAGTGATTCAGTTACACAGTGGGCCATCACACTCACACCCTCACCTGTTCATTACACACAGTGATTCAGTTACACAGTGGGCCATCACACTCACACCCTCACCTGTTCATTACACACAGTGATTCAGTTACACAGTGGGCCATCACACTCACACCCTCACCTGTTCATTACACACAGTGATTCAGTTACACAGTGGGCCATCACACTCACACCCTCACCTGTTCATTACACACAGTGATTCAGTTACACAGTGGGCCATCACACTCACACCCTCACCTGTTCATTACACACAGTGATTCAGTTACACAGTGGGCCATCACACTCACACCCTCACCTGTTCATTACACACAGTGATTCAGTTACACAGTGGGCCATCACACTCACACCCTCACCTGTTCATTACACACAGTGATTCAGTTACACAGTGGGCCATCACACTCACACCCTCACCTGTTCATTACACACAGTGATTCAGTTACACAGTGGGCCATCACACTCACACCCTCACCTGTTCATTACACACAGTGATTCAGTTACACAGTGGGCCATCACACTCACACCCTCACCTGTTCATTACACACAGTGATTCAGTTACACAGTGGGCCATCACACTCACACCCTCACCTGTTCATTACACACAGTGATTCAGTTACACAGTGGGCCATCACACTCACACCCTCACCTGTTCATTACACACAGTGATTCAGTTACACAGTGGGCCATCACACTCACACCCTCACCTGTTCATTACACACAGTGATTCAGTTACACAGTGGGCCATCACACTCACACCCTCACCTGTTCATTACACACAGTGATTCAGTTACACAGTGGGCCATCACACTCACACCCTCACCTGTTCATTACACACAGTGATTCAGTTACACAGTGGGCCATCACACTCACACCCTCACCTGTTCATTACACACAGTGATTCAGTTACACAGTGGGCCATCACACTCACACCCTCACCTGTTCATTACACACAGTGATTCAGTTACACAGTGGGCCATCACACTCACACCCTCACCTGTTCATTACACACAGTGATTCAGTTACACAGTGGGCCATCACACTCACACCCTCACCTGTTCATTACACACAGTGATTCAGTTACACAGTGGGCCATCACACTCACACCCTCACCTGTTCATTACACACAGTGATTCAGTTACACAGTGGGCCATCACACTCACACCCTCACCTGTTCATTACACACAGTGATTCAGTTACACAGTGGGCCATCACACTCACACCCTCACCTGTTCATTACACACAGTGATTCAGTTACACAGTGGGCCATCACACTCACACCCTCACCTGTTCATTACACACAGTGATTCAGTTACACAGTGGGCCATCACACTCACACCCTCACCTGTTCATTACACACAGTGATTCAGTTACACAGTGGGCCATCACACTCACACCCTCACCTGTTCATTACACACAGTGATTCAGTTACACAGTGGGCCATCACACTCACACCCTCACCTGTTCATTACACACAGTGATTCAGTTACACAGTGGGCCATCACACTCACACCCTCACCTGTTCATTACACACAGTGATTCAGTTACACAGTGGGCCATCACACTCACACCCTCACCTGTTCATTACACACAGTGATTCAGTTACACAGTGGGCCATCACACTCACACCCTCACCTGTTCATTACACACAGTGATTCAGTTACACAGTGGGCCATCACACTCACACCCTCACCTGTTCATTACACGGACGGGGGGAGTGGTGGGATGGTATGGTGGACGGAGGCATAGCAAGGAGACAATGCTAGGGGAGAGGGAAGAGAGGAAGAGTGTGCAATTGATGTGAGGCAGACCAAAAGAGAAAAGGATTTGCAAATAGGAGGGGAAGTGTGAGCCACGGGCAAAGACAGCAAAGTGGTATTGGCAGGGAAACACAGCAGAGTGCACTGGAAACAGAAACTGTCCCTGTCACCAAGAATATTAAAGAAATAAGATGGGACTTCCAGAAGGATAAGAGCACGTTTCTGATCAAGTCACCTTTCCCGTTGCAGTACCTGGAATTGGACCTTGTGCTGCAGAGGGCAGCAGCTGCTGCATCTGTTGCTGCCACTCAATCTCACTGGATGATTCACTCCCCAAGAACCTACAAAGCAGAGTGATCCCATCACTGCTGAGCAAAACAGGCAGTCAAAAATATCCAAAGAGCTTCAAGAAGTAACCAGCGCCCATAAAACATCAAACCACAGAACGGGCACAAACCATTCAGCCCATCAAGTCCACACTTGCTGCAAACCTGTGCCACGCTCCCTAACGGACTCTTCACTCAACACGTTCAGCTTCGCGAGAGCCAGTTCAGCACAAACACTGAAATGACGTGCTGGGACAAGAAATAACCTCAGTGAGTCAGACAGCATTCACACAAAGCGAATTATAACTGTAAGGATGGTTATATTTTGGTCAGACAGTTTAAGGGTCACCCCCCTGCAGCAATGTAAAGGACGTAAGGGTATGCACCCACCCCAACGTCTCTGTTCGACAGCCCAGCTAAAACTCCAATGCCTTCAAATGATGTGCGCCAAATGGCAAAGGCTGTGTCTAAATACTATCTGAGTCAAATCGAAAAAAAAAACAGAGGTATTTAAGTTAGTTTTAGAAGCTGACAGGGTAGGAAGAGAGAAATTACTTTCTTCGATAAAGGATACCAAATCAACAAGGTGTAACTTTATAACTGCATATCCGACAAATGTCAGCATTAGGTAGCACAAAGAGCACAACTCTCAAAGATGCACTCCATATTGTTATTAAAAACAAATTGCTGGAAAAACTCAGCAGGTCTGGCAGCACCTGTGGAGAGAGAACAGAGTTAACATTTGAAATCCAATTACCCTTCTTCAGAATCATGTTCTTCAGCAACAAAACTCTGCAGCAAGTCTCAAAGGTTACAGTGTCAGAGGTATTGAGGATGTAGTTTCAGCTGGAGGTTTTATTATCCTGGTCTCAGGGAGGCACGAGATAACCACCCCACTACACTTGCCATTTCCACAGCGAGAGCTGAAAGTGACTCAGTGTACATTACAATAGGAAAGACTTCTCTCTGACTGGGAAACAGATCATTATTTTGATGTTTTTTTGTGGAACATGCGGTGCTGAAATTGGATCCCAACGTGGAGCCCTCCTTCCCCTTACTATCCCTCCTCTACCATGGCACCCCACTGCAAGGGGGCCTTACCTAGAGCTGGCAATCCGTGCTCTTGATCACTACCATCAAGAATGACAAGGGCAGTAGGTACACCACAGCCTGCAAGTTCTCTTTCAAGCCACCCACCATCCTGACTTGGGAACATATAGTCATTTTCTCCCCCTCACTGGGTCCAAGTTCTGGAAGTTCCTTCCCAAATGAACACCTATACTAAATGAATGACAGATTTCCTCAAAAGAGCTCACCACTGTCGTCTCAAGAGCAATTAGGGATGGGCAACAAATACTGGCCCAGTTAGGAAAGCCCATATCCCTGAATGCTTAAAAAAGGCTTCACTGTGGAAAAGGCTTAACAACTGACAAATCATGGCTCAAGTCAGATGGCAGATTCCGACATAAAGTGAAGGCAGGTTTGGATAGTTTACTTTTACCAAAGTAGCCTTTTAGAATTCTGGAATCCAGGCTGGGCAGCTAATTTCACAGCAGACTGACTGCGACTGCTTTCAAACTATCCACTGTCACATTCACTTCAAACCTTAAAGACTCGTTCTCAATGTAAGCCATGTTGTGGTCAGCATGTTCCAAATAATTTCACAGCATTACCGAAAGCGAAAAAGAGAAGGCAATAGTCACACAGCACGGAAACAGACCCTTTGCTCCAACCAGTCCATATTGACTACAATCCCAAACTAAACCAGTCCCAGCTGCACCTGCTCCCAGCTTATATCCCTCCAACCCTTTCCTATTCACGTACTTATCCAAATGTCTCTTACATGTTTTAACTACACCCATATACACCACTCCCTCTGGAAGTTCATGCCACACACTAACCACTGTGTAAAAAAAAAATTATCTCTCGTATTCTTTTTAAAACTTTTTCCTCTCACCTTAAAAATACACCCCCTGGTCTTGAAATTCCCCATCCAAGGGAAAAGACACCTACCACTCACCGTACCTATGCCCCTCATGATTTTGTAAATGTTTATAAAATCACCTCACAACCTCCTACACTCCAGTGATAAAAGTCCCAGCCTGTCCAATAACTCAAACCTTCCATTCCCGGCAACATTCTCGTAAATCTTTTCTGAATCGTCTCCAACTTAATGTGGTTCAGCCACATTTGGAATACTGTATACAGTTCTGGTCGCCATGTTAACCAAAAGAGATGTGGATGCTTTGGAGAGGGTGCAGAGGAGGTTCACCAGGATGCCTGATATGGATAGGGCTAGCTATGAGGAGAGGTTGAGTAGATTAGGATTATTTTTGTTGGAAATAAGGAGGTGGTTGACAGGGGACCTGATTGAGGTCTACAAAATCATGAGCAGTCTAGGCAGGGTGGATAGCAAGAAACTTCTTCCCAGAACGGGGGACTCAATTACTGGGAGTCACGAGTTCAAAGTGAGAGCAAAAAAGCTAGGGTATATATACGTGGAAAGCTCTTATTGCAGAGGGTGGGGGCCTGGAATGTATTGACAGTGGAGGTGGTAGGGGCGGCAACAATAGCTTCATTTAAGATGTATTGAGACAGATACATGAATGGGCAGAGAGCAAAGAGATACAGATCCTGAGGAAATAGGCGGCAGGTTTGGATAGATATGGATCGGCCTGTTCCTGTGCTGTCAGGTTCTTTGTTAACAATATCCTTCCTATAACAGGGCAACCAGAACTGGACACAGTGCTCCAGAAAAGGCCTCACCAATGTTTTATACAACCTCAACGTGACATCCCAACTCCTGGAGTCAAAGGTCTAAGCAATGAAGGAAAGTGCACAAAATGCCTTCCTAACCAAACTGTCTACCTGCGATGCAAACTTCAAAGAACCGTGTGCTTGAATCCCTGGTTCTCTCTGTTCTACAGAACTACCTGAGGCCCTACTTTTAATTGTACCAATCCTGTCCTTGTTGGTATTACCAAGAAGCAATACCTCACATTTATCCAAATTAAACTCCACCTGCCACTCCCCAGCCCATTGGCTCAACTGATCAAGATCCCTTTGTAATCTGAGGTAACCTTCGTCACTGTCCACTACACTATCAATTTTAGTGACATCCGCAAACTTACTAACCACATCTTCTATAATTTCATCTAAGGAAAAGGATAAATCTAGAGTTAAAAGATTATCCATGACAGCAAAGACCAAATAGACAAGGGTTCCTTTCTATGATAGGGAAGCCTGACGGTCAACATTCAAGAATCCAACTGAGATTTCAAGAGAAATTTCTTTAAGCAGTTTGACTGTAATCTGGAACTTGCTACTGCGTTGAGTAGTTGGTCTGAATTGCACAGACGCATTTAAGGGAAAGCTGGATAAACTCAGAAGAGAGAAGGAAAAGTTCTGATGAAAGGTCATTAAATCATGACTGGTGACGGTTTCTCTTTCCACAGGGAGTGCCAGATCTGCTGATTAAATCCATCAGCTTTTGGCTTCCTTGTGGGAGAATGAGAAGAAGTGACAATGGGGCAGGAAAGGATTACACAAGAAAGAAGGCATACATCCCAGCATGAGGTCACAGAACACAAAGACTTGTTTCTGAACTGTGAGGCTCGATGTGATTCGACAAGACAGGTAGGGATAATACAAACTTGCCTGACAAATTTTGCAGGTGGTACCGGACTCAGCTTTGCTCCAGAGGCACCAGGTCCTTGACTGTCACTCAAAGAGGACACTTCCTCCAGCTCGATTTTGACTTCAGCAGTCGGCATATCTTTGGGATGTGGAGTCTGGGCAGGTACCCTGGGGAAGTTGGGGAAAGACGGCAGGATGACTGGCAGTACAGATGGACGGAAGGAAGCCGGCGGGTGCATGGCCACCGCAGACTGCTGTGGCAAAGCAGTCGCAACGTGCGATGGCATCAGTACTGATGGGGCAGGTATTGATACCTGAGCTGGAAGGCAAGGCAAAACATTAACGGCAAGATCTTCAACACAGCATTATCATTATACTTTGATTCAAATTCATTCACAGGACGAGGGCGGTGCTGGCTGGGCATGCATTTATTGCCCGTCCCTAATTGCGCAAAGGACATGCCAGAGTCAACCACATTGCTGCGGGTCTGGAGTCACATGTAGGCCAGACCAGGGAGCGATGGCAGTTTCTTTCCTTACAGGACTTTAGTGAACCAGATGGGGTTTTCGGATAATCGACAATGGATTCATGGTCACCATTTGCCTCTTAAGTCTATATTTTTATTAAATTCAAATTCCATCATCTGCCATGGTGGGATTTGAACCTGGTCCCCAAAACATTTCCTGGTTCTCTGGATTAACAGTCCAGAAATAATACCACTATGCCATCACTTCCCACAAGGTCATACCCCATGTCCCAGCAAGTACTTATCCCTCAAGAGACATCACCAAAAACAATGTGGTCTTCTTCATCAATGACTCTTTATGGGGCCTTCCCATGTGCAAATCAGCTGCCATGTTTTCTTCAGTGCAAAAGCAATGAGCCTCCAAATTTAGCCAATCAGTTGGTTTAGCGCAAAAAGGTATATATTATTCAGGATAACTAAAAATTCCCTGCTCCTCTTCAAAATAGAGCTGTAAGATTTTCCATATAAAAGGGCAAAAGTGGACCTGAACTTAACCCATCGTTATACAGACAGCCCTTCTGAGACAAACGGGACACAGATGCAAAGGGACAAATATCTGGAGCTGGGATTGAACTATTCAGAAGTGAAAATCAATTATAGCTTTTCAAAGGGAATAAGATCCAGTGAATAGTTCTTTCAGAGAGTCAGCACAATTGCAAATAAGTAAAATGAAGTCGTGGGTCGTGGGTCTATGGTCGTGGGTATTTCGTCTGTAGGCTGTGGGTGTAACCGATACCTGGCTTGGGTTCTCTCTCCCCTTCAATGTGTGGGCAAACTGGTGATCTCACTGGTGACTTCATTCCAGGTATAGAGTTGAGCATATAGAACGGACATAGGAGCCCATCTGTTGAAAGCAATATCAAGATTGGAGAAGGAGGGAAAGTCTTCTCATTGCCTGCAAAAAGAGAAAATGTATTTCATTTAAGGATGTTTTAAAACACCCAGCTGAACTGAAAACCAGTTTTAAAGGTCTGGTCAATTCTATGTTTGTTTCATTCAAAACTAAGTAAATGGATGCCACAGTGTATGCAATTATCAAATACTCTTACGAGCAGTGGACATGGCACTGTAATGGTGATATCGCTGGACTAGTACTCCACAAGAATGCTTTGGGGTCAGGGATTCAAACCCTCTCCTGGCAGGAGGTAGAATCTGAATTCAGTTAATAAGTCTTTGAAAGCTGTGGTTTGTAGTGGATGACCATGAAATTATCATCAATGGCAGTAAGCTTAGTCAGAGTGTTAAGAAGCAAAAAGAAAAGAGATGGTGATGTTTCGGGAGGGAATTCCAAAGCTCAGAGCCTTGACAATTGAAGGTATAGCTGCTAACTGGTGTAACACCTACACCGGAGTGGCTCAAAAGGCCAAGTTATCCAAGTAGAGACAGCAAAGGCTCAAGAGCTGGAGGAGATTGCAGAGGTAGTGGGGGTACGCAGTCACTGAGGCACATCGAATAAAGATGCATCTTCTATGACAATGACAACTATTTTACACACCCTGCCAGATCATTTTCATTGCTGACAGAATATAATAAATTCACAAAGACAGTTCCAAGTGCAATGTGGACACAGGAATTTAGAAGATGCAAAAAGAAGAACAAACAAATTAATTTAAACTGATGGACTAAATTTTCTCTTCACATTGGTGTGTGTAAATGTTTGGGGTGGTGATAATTGCTCGCAGTGATGGATTACAGTCTGCTGCAGTGAGTGGTGCCAAGCAACAAAATCTTGAATTCCCCTTCCCTCGGCTTCACTTGGTGGAGGGGGCAATGCTCCCATCTGAAAGCTTGTGGTTTCAAATAAACCAGTGGGACGATATCCAGGTCTTGTGTGACTCCTGACCATTCCCACTACATTACTGTAGATCATCATCTGGTGCCCAGCCGTTCCTCCCCCTGAGAAGCTCTGGCTGGAGAGTAGGGAGCCAGGGCTCACCGACTATCGCTGTATGTGTCAACTTGGGAATGGCTGTTAGAGGGAAGAGGAATTACCCAGAAAGATAGTTAATCCACACATGGATTTTTCCGACAACTGACAATATTTCATGGTCATTATTAGACTACCTAATTCCAAATAAGTTTTCATTTTGAATTGAAATATCATGATCTGCCATGGCTCCCCACAGCATTCCCTGTGTCTCTGGATTACTAGTTCGGAACAATGCCTCTATCCGATAGTTCCCATGCCCCTGAATGGCTTTCTCCTGTGTCAGAGATACTGTAACCATGGCCGTTGTAGTCTTTACTTTTCAATGAGTTCCTCCCTTCAGTTCATGCTATGTTCCAATTGTTTATCCCACACCCCCATCTATCTCTGAGGAGACAACTTCCAATCAAAATGCAAAGCACCAACCAACTGGATGGAGCAGGGTCATCTCTAATACTTCACATTCCCTGAAATGCTAGTACAACGTTGGGCATTTAGACATAGACGGGGCCTTCCTTTGTGAATAATTGTAGATTAAACTTTCACTGCAGTTCACAGCCCTGGTAATTATACACCAGCGAGTTGAGTCACTCCCCTTCCACCAGCTGCTTCCATGCATATTCTGCACTCAACATTTAGAAACCTGAGTTGTTAGTAAGTGGGTGGGAATTTTCACCCCATCGGTTATTAGGTCCTCTCCAGAGACTGAAGCATTGTAACCACGGCAGAGGTTCAGATCAGAGCTTTGAAATTCTTAACAATGTTTTCAGGACTTTGCTGAAAAGCCCTGGCATAAGAGGTGAATTTGGAGAGTATCCCCAATTTTGGCCAAGTTCAAACCTTGGAAGCTTCTGGTCATCCAGTTCTGGGAAGGATATTGTTAAAGCTGGAGTAGATTCAGAAAAGATTTCCCAGGATGTTACTGGGTACGGAAGCTTAGAGTTCTACAGAAAGGCTTGATAGGCTGGGACCTTTTCCACTCGAGTGTAGGAAGTTGGGAGGTGTATGAAATGATGAGAGATACAGACAGAGCTAATGTTAGTTAATTTTTCCCTAGGATGAAGGATTTAAAAAAGAGATGAGGGGAAATGTTTTACACAGAGGGTGGCTTATATGTGGAATGAAAGTCCTGAGGAAGTGGTGGATGCAGGTAAAATCACAACATTTAAAAGATATTTGTATAAGTTCACGGATAGGAAAGGTTTGGAGGGATATGGACCAGGGAGCAAGCAAAAGGGACTAGCTTAGTTTGGGATTATGGTCGGCATGGACTGGTTGGACCGAAAGGTCTGTTTCCATGCTGCACGACTCTGTGACTGGTTTCATTATCTTTTAGTTTCTAACCCTGCTTCCCATGGAGAAGCGTAAACGCATTTGAAATAACAGGCCATCCAACCCACCCTGTAGTTCAGTTCTTTTTGGAATTACTTACTTAATATTTGTAAGTAATATGTCTTACAGCTTTAAGAGAACACAAACTTGTAGGTTAATGGAACACACGTACCCGAATCCCAAACAAGAACTTGAGGCATTTCTCTGTCCCCAACGTGCTGCCAGACTGGGTGAGTATTTCCTTCATTTATTTTTATTTCAGATCTCCAGCATCTGCTGCATTTTGCTTTGACATAACTGGTAAACCACACTACATCTTATTATCACAAATTGCACTTTGCAGGAACACACCACAACACAAACTGGTTTGTATCTCATCTTGCTTTGGGGAACTTCAACTTCCCAAATATTGACTGGGAATACTATAGTGCAAGTACTTCAGATGGGTCCGTTTTTGTCCATTATGTGCAGGAGGGTTTTCTGACACGGTATGTAGACAGGCCAACAAAGGACAATACCATATTGGATTTGGTAATGAACCCAGCCAGTTGTTCAATTCAGAGGTAGGTGACCACAATTCAGTTATGTTTACTTCAGTGACGGAAAGGGATAGGTATACACCACAGGGCAAGAGTTACAGCTGGGGGAAAGGCAATTACGATGCAATTAGACAAGATTTAGGATGCATAGGATGGGGAAGAAAACTGCAGGGGATGGGCACAATAGAAATGCGGAGTTTATTCAAGAAACACCTACTGTGTGTCCTTGATAAGTATGTACCTGCCAGAGAGGGAGGAAATTGTCGAGCGCAAAAGCTGTGGTTTACTAAGGAAGTTGAATCTCTTGTCAAGAGGAAGAAGCAGACTTATGTTAGGATGAGATGTGAAGGCTTAGTTAGGGTGATTAAGGGTTACAAGATAGCCAGGAAAGACCTAAAGAGAGAGTTAAGACAAGTGAGGAAGGGACATGAGAAGTTGTTGTGGAATAGGATTGGAGAAAACCCTAAGGCTTTCTATAGGCATATAAGGGATAAAAGAATGACTACAGCAAGATTAGGGCCAATCAAGGACAGTAGTGGGAAGTTTTGTGTGGAGTCAGAGGAGATAGGAGAAGCGCTAAATGAATTTTTTTTGTCAATATTCGCATTGATCTTTTCCAATGTCATAGAGGAGAATACTGAGGTATAGGCTACTAGACTAGATGGGATTGAGGTTCACAAAGAGGAGGTGTTAGCAATTCTGGAAAGTGTGAAAATAGACAAATGTCCAGGGCTGGATGGGATTTATCCTAGGGTTCTCTGGGAAGCCAGGGAGAGATTGCAGAGCTTTGGCTTTGATCTTTATGTCATCATTGTCTACAGGAATAGTGCCAAAAGACTGGACAATAGCAATTGTTATTCCATTGTTCAAGAAGGGGAGTAGAGACGACCCTGGTAATTATACACCAGCGAGCCTTACTTCGGTTGTGGGTACAGTGTTGGAAAAAGTTATGAGAGATAGGATTTATAATCATCTAGAGAGGAATAAGCTGATTAGGGATAGTCAACACGATTTTGTGAAGGGTAGGTCATGCCTCACAAACCCTAGAGTTCTTTAAGAAGGTGACCAAACGGGTGGATGAGGGTAAAGCGGTTGATGCGTATATGGATCTCAGTAAGGCGTTTGATAAGGTTCCCCATGGTAGGATACTGCACAAAATAGTGGTTTGGATCAGAAATTGACTAGCTGAAAGAAGACAAGGGTGGTGGTTGATGGGAAATGTTCATCCTGGCGTTCAGTTACTAGTGGTGTACACCACAAGGATCTGTTTTGGGTCCACTGCTGTTTGTCATTTTTATAAATTACTTGGATGAGGGTGTAGAAAGATGGGTTAGCAAATTTGCGGATGACACTAAGGTCGGTGGAGTTTTGGACAGTGCCGAAGGATGTTCTCGGTTACAGAGGGACATAGATAAGCTGCAGAGCTGGGCTGAAAGGTAGGAAATGGAGTTTTATGCGGAAAAGTGTGAAGTAATTCACTTTGGAAGGAGTAACAGGAATGCAGAGTACTGGGCTAATGGTAAGATTATTGGTAGTGTAGATGAGCAGAGAGATCTCGCTGTCCATGTACATAAATCCCTGAAAGTTTCCACCCCAGTTGATAGGACTGTTAAGAAGGCATACGGTGTGTTGCCTTTTGTTAGTAGAGATATCGAGTTTTGGAACCATGAGGTCATGCAACAGCTCTAGTGTGGCCGCACTTGGAGTATTGTATGCAGTTCTGATCACTGCATTATAGGAGGGATGTGGAAGTTTTGGAAAGGGTTCAGAGGAGATTTACTAGGACATTGGCGGGTATGGAGGGAAGGTCTTACGAGGAAAGGCTGAGGGACTTTAGTCTGTTTTTGTTAGAGAGAAGAAAGTTGAGAGGTGACTTAATTGAGAGATAGAAGATAATCAGAGGGTTAGATCGAGTGGACGGTGAGAGCTTTTTTCTGATGATGGTGATGACTAGCATGAGGGGACATAGCTGCAAATTGAGGGGTGATAGATATAGGACAGATGTCAGAGGTAGTTTCTTTACTCAGAGAGTAGTAGGGACATGGAACACACTGCCTGCAACAGTTGTACACTCGTCAACTTTAAGGGCATTTAAATGGTCATAGGATAGGCACATGGACGAGAATGGACTGTTGTAGGTTAGATGGGCTTCAGATTGGTTTCATAGGGTGGTACAACATCGAGGGCTGTAGGGCCTGTACTGTGCTGTAATGTTCTGTGTTCCAACCTCCACAAAGTGCACCTCAATGGCATAGGTGCAAGCTCAGTCCCATCCCAGGGGACTTCAGAAAATCGAGGCTGGCCCACTCAGGACTGGAACTGAGGGAATGCAGCAATGTCAGAGGTGCCATCTTCTCAGGTTTGAGGTAAAAAGATCACTGCTTAGAATGGGTACAGTTTACCCCAGTGATCCCCATCCCTATCACATCTAGGGCTAACAACAGCTAACCATGCACGGATAAATACCATCATAAACATCTATTCATAAACCAAGAGTGAAAAGTTCACCTATGGCGATTGCTTGCTGATTGGTGATGTCAACACCAATACCAACTGGCATTGTGTCATCGCTATTGTCAGTCACAGGGAATTCTGCGCGGGCTGCATCCTCCAAGACCCAGACTTCCCAGTTGACCTGAACGAGAAGCAAAGAACATTCAGAGACTTGCAAAAAGTGTACAAGGGCAGCTCCCCACCACCCTCTCAAGGTACAAATAGGGACGGGCAATAAATGCTGGGTCCATCCAGCAATGACCACAAGTGATTTTTTAAAAAACACATCACAAGTAGAAGAGCCATTGTATCTCCTCTCGCTGCTGCATGATCTAATCCCTCGCAGCACTGAGTTCAAATCTCTTATCCCTCATGGTTCCATCAAACTTCCCTCAGCCACTCCATTTGGTGGTGAATTCCACATTCTCCTCATTTTCTTTGGCTAACAATGTCCTTTTGAATTCTCGATTGGATTTATTCAAAACTCATACATATGGCCCCTTGCTTTGGTTTTCCCAGGAAGTGAAAGCATTTCTCCTTGTCAACCCAACTAAATCACCTCACAATCTCAAAGACCGCCCTCCATCAGATAATCAACTTTTTCTTTTGAGCCCCAGCCTGTTTAGTCTTCCTTTGTCGGTGCAATGCAGCAGTACATGGTATCATCTCTTAACGTTTGTTACCAGCACCATTTCCAGTGTTTCAATATCAGGGAGATGGAAACTGATCACCCAATACAGCAGATGTGGTCGAGCCAAGGTTCAATATGAGTTTGACCTAACTCTTCTGTCTGGAGATGTGAACCCCAGTGCTTTGTTTAATGGTTTTGATGACCAACATCCCTACCATTACAGCTTGTGCCTCTGTGCTCCCGGGATCAAGCGGCTACACTGGAAGCACAACGGTCATGTTTTGGTGGTCTCATGGTAAAGTTACTGGATTAGTAATCCAGATCCCAAGCTAAAATTAGATTAGATTCTGTGCATTGTGTAAACAGGCCCTTCGCCCAACAAGTCCAGCGACCCTCCCAGTAACCCACTCAGACCCATTTCCCTCTGACTAATGCACCTAACACTATGGGCAGTTTAGCATGGCCAATTCACCCGAACCTGCACATCTTTGGACTGTGGGAGGAAACCGGAGCACCCGGAGGAAACCTGCGCAGACACTGGGAGAATGTGCAAACTCCACGGAGACAGTCGCCCGAGGCTGGAATTGAACCTGGGTCCCTGGTGCTGAGAGTGGCAGGGATAACCACTGAGCCACCACGCCACCTGTAACCCTGGGGATAGAATTCAAATCCCACCACAGGAGTTAAAGGTCTTTGAAATCAGTTCCTAAAACAGGGCAGTAGGGTGGCTCAGTGGTTAGCACTGCCGCCTCACAGCAAGGGACCCAGGTTCGATTCCAGCCTCAGCTGACTGTGTGGAGTTTGCACATTCTCCCAGTGTCTGCGTGGGTTTCCTCTGGATGTTCCGGTTTCCTCCCACAATCTAAAGATGTGCAGGTCAGGTGAACTGGCCAAGTTAAATTGCCCATAGTGTTCCGAGATGTGTAGGTTAGGTGCATTAGTCAGCGGAAAATGTAGAGCAATGGAAATGGGTCTGGGTGGATTACTCTTCGGAGGATCGGTGTGGACGTGTTGGGCCGATGGGCCTGCTTCCACACCTTAGGGATTCTCTGATTCTACAATCGAAGATAAAGCTCCTGTCAGTAATGGTGACCATGACAATGATTCTCGATTGATGTACTTTTCAGATGGAGAATCTGCCATCCTCACCTGGTCTGACCCACAAGTGGCTCCAGACCCACAGCACTACGGCCGATTCCTAACTGCCCTCTAACAGCTGATCAAGGTACTCAGCTCAAGGGCAATCCGAGATGAGCAGTAAAGGATGAAAAAACTAACTTATTTTATTGCCATGTGTATTTTACAGTAAGACAATAAAATACAGTGAAAAGCTTTCATTGGTTTTATGAGTGACACTCATCTCAAGAAGAGGTTTTTTAAAAAAATCCAGATCCTATTCATCGCTAATGTACAAATTACTTCAGTTAAAAAAAGCCTTTGGAAATCAGTGGTGTTACCTTATCGGGTTGCCGAGCAACAATGCTGACTTCAATTGATGCAGCTGAAGAGGCCAAGATAAGATCCCTGTAAATAGCACAGCATGAATTGGACACTGCAGTCAGTATTCACCTCAGAACCAAACCCAGCCCAATTCTAGACATTCAAGGCTAAAACAAAATCATCTTTTATTCTGCAAAATCTTTACCATGAAATGTTTTCACTGCTTTAGAGTGAGTTCATTTACAACAGAGATCTACACAGCAAACACATGTCAACTTGTTGAGAGGGCTCAGTAATCTGTTCACAATTTAACTGCAGGTGAGGTCAATGCAAAACCTTGAACAGCTTCTGTCAAATAGTTTTTTAAACAAGACGACTGCGTAATGCACTGGGCAAACGGACTGCAGACTAATCAAATAAAAGCAAAATGTTGCAGGTGCTACCAAAGTAGCACAGTCATTGGACTGGAAATGTTAATTCGGTTTCTCTATCCACAGATGCTGCCTGATTGGCAGAGTTTCTCCAGCACTGCATTTTGAAACACAGACCGGCCAAGTTTGGAAATGTATCTTATACAAGGGCTGCTCGATGTACTATCATTAACATGCCACTGGACCCAACCAAACCCTTCACTTATAGAATTCCTTTCACCATTTGAAGATGGCCCCACCACGAATCGGTTTACTGTCTAAGTACTGAATGTCGGACTGCAGCAGCCAACGTGCACAAGCAGCAAACTCCCACAAACCATGAAGAATCACCAAATCCTGGGTGGCTCAGTGGCGAGCACTGCAACCTCACAGCGCCAGGGACCCAGGTTTGATTCCAGCCTTGGGTGACTGTATGGGGGGAGTTTGGACATTCTCCCCGTGTCTGCGTGGGTTTCCTCCGGGTGCTCTGGTTTCCTCCCACAGTCCAAAAGACGTGCAGGTTAGGTGAGTTGGTCATGCTAAATTGCCCGTAGTGTTCAGGGACGTGTAGGTTAGGTGCATTAGTTAGGGTAAATGTAGAGTGATAGGGACCCTCATTGGAGGGTCAGTATAGACTTATTGGCCAAATGGCCTGTTTCTATGTTGTAGGGATTCTATGAATCTGTTTGTGTTGTTGTTTGAGAGATGAATATTGGCCAGATCAGCAGGGGAGAGCTGCTCTTCTTCAAAGTGATGCCTTTATGTTTTACTGAGAGCGCAGGTCGGCAGCTCCAACTCTGCTGAGCCACATCAGTGCTAACAGTATCGGTCTGAATTCAGCACAAAGGCTCTCAAACAGAGCCAAATCCCAGGGCACTCTGGCTCTGAGGTGAGTGTACAGTATACTGCATCTTCTCTGGTTGCTCCCAACTTCAAACTCCAAATCAGCCAATGCGATCTGGACAGTGCTGAAGTGGATGAGTAACGTACAGACACAGGGTGATGCTCTGGGGAGGTGGGCCCCAATCCTACCATGGCAGCAGTGGAATCTGAAGTGAAGTAATTACTAAATTTAAAATTGTAAGCCAGTCATCAGTGATGGTGACCATAAAATTACTGTGGATTGCCGGAAAAAGCTGCCTGGTATCCTTCTAATATTATTAAGGTAAGAATATCTTATCCAGTCTGGGCGATCTATCACTTCACATCGACAGTGACGTGGTTGACACTTTATTGCTCTCTGAAAGTCTCTCAGTTTGGCGACCTTCCCAGGAATAGCCACGAGAGATGTGACAAACAACAGCCCCTTGCAAATTACTGCATTTCAGATGATCATCTTTCGAAAGCTACAACTGAATCTGCCTCTAAGACATATTCAGGCAGGGCTTCCCAGTCGCTAACCACTCCACATGGGGAACACAATCATTCTCGACTCACCACTGGCTCCTTCTGCCAATCACTTTGATCTGTTGCCCTCCACTTCCTGACCCTTCCATCAATGGGAACAGTTTCTATCAGCTCTGTCCACTCCCCTCATGAACCTGAAGGCTGCTACCAAATCTCCTTTCCTCTTCTCCAATCTGTCCAGGAAACTGACCGCCTTTGTCCCCGTAACCATTCAGGCCAACCTTTTGTGTCCCGCCAGCACCTCTGTATCCTTCCTGACGCACGACGGCCAGAATTGGACACAATATTCCTGTTGCAACAGCCAGTGGTTTGCCACGTTTCAGCGTAACTTCCATATTTTGGTCCGCTTTGCTCTGTTTATGCTCAGGATTCGAAATTTGCTTATTACAGGGCGTTCTGGTGTAACACAACAGTTGTATTCCTCTGCAGCCTCGCACTATGGAAACCCGCTGTGGAAAATCACACTGCAGAAGCTCGCTAATAGAAAATCGCTAAACCTGCTCAGTGGAAAACTTGCGTTATCCAAACAACGTCCACAAATCGTCAACTGCGTTATAGCCAATTAGTGTTGATGAAACGCACATTACACCACAAACACCTTTACTGTGTTTCTCCCTTGTTCTTACCAAGGTAAGTCACTTCCGAGTTCTTTGCATAAGATTTCATTCCCTACACGCCCAGCCACTGTGAAGGAGCCTGGCTCCTCCTCAAGTCCCTTGTGATGCATGTCACCGTTCCCTGAGCTACCTGTACATGTTGATGCTGGGGGAATGATCAGAGCCAGGCTCTGCTGTCACGGCCCATTGATAAAACAAGTTGCACCTATCATGCCTGGAGGTCGAATCCAATCTGTCAGGTGTGACTTGTACTCTGAATCTTATCAATTCCACGTTCACCCAGTGCATTGTGAATGAAGGTTGTCCTCAACTTACCAAGACTCAAAGTAATGCAGGTAGTAGTGGTGCTGCCTCTCAGTCGATATCCCAAAGCACAGGTCGTTAAAGTTTAAGAACTGGTCCTCTTGTTTCTCATCCTTTTTCTGAAAAATAAAGCACACTCTCATTTCATCACCAATGGAAAAGGATTTATATATATTCACATTAAACTGTATTAGCAATAAATGGAGCCAACACTCAGCACTGTGAGATGCCAATGGTGACAATTTTTTAAAGAGAAGCTCTGCAGCAGCTTAACAGCCCTGTCTCTTTCTCAATAACCATTTCCTAAGGGAACAGGCCAACCTACTCTTTGACTTTGTTTACCAGGCCCACCACAGCGCTCCTTATCCTCGCAACAATGGCCTGATTCACACTGCTCTGTAGCATATTCTGTCAGGGTTTCCTCAATGGCATAGACGGTTCAAGAACAAATAAACTTATATTTACACAGCACATTTCAGAATAAGTACCTACAACAGCAGGTCAGAAAGTGGCAATTCTGAGTAAGTAACTCATTTCCCAGTCCTCAAAACCCGCCCACCATCTACAAGGTACAAGGTCTGGAGTGTGATGGGCTACTCCCCACTTGCCTGGACAGCCTGCACAGTTCCAACAATACTCAGGAAGCTCAACACTGCAGAAGCTGGAATCCCATCCACAGCCCTCAAAACTCATTCCTGTCACACTGATGCAGAACAGAAGCAGTGTGTACCAGCGACAAGGTGTAATGCAGCAACTCACGGCTCCTTTGGCAACACATTCCAAAGCTACCACCTGGACCACCAAGGAGCAAAGCAGGAGACAGCCAGAAACACGCCTGCAAGCCCCCCCCACATCAAACAGCATCGTCACATGGATCTATTTCACCATTGCTTCAATGTCACTGGGTAAAAAGTCCTGGAAATCCCTTTCTAACCACGTTGTGGGAGTGTCTGGACAAAACAGACAGCAACAGTTCGGGAAAGCTTCTTACTTCCTGAATGCAGAGGTAGATGGAGGTGTACAAACCTCTGAGGGGCACAGTCAGTGTAGATGGGGAGAAACACTTGCCCTTCGTCCAGGGGTCAATAACAAGAGGACACAGTTTAAGGAGCAGGAAAACATTTCTCACCCAGTGGGGGTTAGGTTTCTGGAACTCACTGTCTAAAAGGGAGGTCGGGACAGGAACTCTCCAGATATTTAAATGACGGCACAGTGGCTCAGTAGTTAGCACTACTGCCTCACAGCACCAGGGCCCCGGTTCAATTCCAGCCTCGGGCAACTATCTGTGTGGAATTTGCACGTTCTCCCCGTGTCTGCGTGGGTTTCCTCCCACAGTCCAAACATGTGCAGGTTAGGTGAATTGGCTATGCTAAATTGCCCGTAGTGTTCAGGGATGTGTAGGTTAGGTGCATTAGTCAGGGGTAAATGTAGAATAATAGGGTAGGGGAATGGGTCTGGGTGGGTAACTCTTCGGGGGGGGGGGTCAGTGTGGACTTGTTGGGCTGAAGGGCCTGTTTCCACACTGTCGGGATTTGATGATTCCAATTATTTAGATGAACACTTGAATGCCAAAGTATACATGGCTATGGTGCAAATTCTGAGTAAAACAGATGGATGCATGATGACAGGTGTGCACATGACGGGCCAAAGGGCCTCAGTCCATGCTGTTAAAAGCTCTGACTCCACAACTTTCACCAAGATGGTTAAAATGAGCAACAATGACTAGATCCCATCAAAAGATAAAGGAGAAAATAATTCAGGATGGCCCAAAGTATTCCGTAGTTGATCAAGTACTTTGGAAATGTAGTCACCCGCAACCTATTTGTTCGATCGGTAGTTTCAGACCAGCAATCTGCGCTTGGTAGATGACAAGGTTTCTTTGAGGCATGAATATTGTCCGGGACTCTGCAGGGAAGGCCTGTGGAACTTCTCAGAGTGATGCCACATGAAAGAGCAGATCAGGCCTTCATTTGAAGCAAAAACAGCAACTGATGGAGAAACTCAGCAGGTCTGGACAGAAAGCACAGCCAACTGGAGAGAAAGCAGAGTCGACATTTCAAGTTTGATATAATCTTCATTAGAGTTTTGATGATAGGTCAGCAGACATGAAACAGAAACAACTGTGCTTTCTTCCCACAGACTTGCCAAGTTTTATGAGCAATTTGTGTTTTTGTCTCAGATCTCCAGCATCCACAGTTCTTGGTTTTATTTTAGCCTTCATTTAAAGCTCACCTGATGGACTCCCCCAGGATAGCAAAGGAAGCATCAGTCAGGATGTTACACCTCATTCTCAAGAACAGGCCCTAACCCCACCATCTCTGACACTGTGCATTGTGAGCTGAGCTGAAGACCTACATTCACACAGCACTGTCAAACCAGTCAAGAGAGAGACTGTGTGTGCGCGCACACGAGCGAGCGAGAGAGAGAGATAGAGAGCGCGAAAACGTACATACGTGTGCGTGCCTGAGTGTGTGGGGGGGAGAGGGAGGGGTGGATATTAGAGGGTTGACACACGAGGCTGGTGTGAAAATCAAAGTGTGCACCTACCGCCAGGGAGACCATCACAAGCTCAGGAGGGCTTTCCAGTGATCCATCCGCAGCCACATAAACCACCGCAAAAACGTACGTGCTGATCCAACAGATATCCAACACTGCCAAAAGAAAATGACTTTAGGAATACAGAGGGATTGCCAGCACTACCGTCACACTCAAACCCCCTGTCAAAACAGGCCGGACACAGCAAGGTGTCAGCATTCCTATGCAGCAGCCCTGGGATTTAAAAGTGAACATTTAGTTTTTAATTGAAAGCACTACTCAGCCTACACCCAAACATAGAGCAGTTGTGTGTGTGGGGTGCAGCAGCGTACACAGTTCAACACAAAGTAAGTGCCCTGTTATGGGGAAGTTCCCACATTGTCTTTAATGGGGGAAGAGCGATGATTGCAACTGTGTTTCAACAATGGCACTTCTTGTCATTTTACCTCATGCTGACAGTAACTCCACCCTGCTGGCTGTACAGCACTCTGTCATGGTCACAGATGATGAGGAATCGCCTTTGAAATTCTGTGCTTGCTGTTCTGTGTCTACCCCTGGGAGGTCATGACCAGCAGCACACAGCAGAACTGCAAACACCCACCGACCGAACAACAGCAATCCAGAGAGGGTAGTGATCTGCCCATTGCCAGGATCCAGCCACATGGGAACTCCTCCCTCAGGCAGCAATTCAATAACTCTCCGATTTAGGGACACCTCATTGTGATGTTCAGTGGATTGCTTTCACCTTTGGATCAAGCATACAGCACAGTGGTCTCCCCTAAGGCTGGTTCTGCAAGGAACAGCTACCAATGTACAAATATGATCAATGACTTGTTCTGACCAGGTACATGAGGGTAAGCGGGATTGATATTATTGAATGGCAGGCTATGCCTTCCCCCTTAATATGCATAGTCACATGTATTTGAGTGGCCAATGTTATAGGCGGGTGGTAAAATTATATACAGTTCAAGAAGGTTCCTCAGCCTGAGGTGCAGTCCCAGGACAGAGAAGCAGAAGCTGGCCATTCAGCCCACTGAGTGTTCCAGTATTCAATGGCATTGTGGCTGATCTGATAATCCTCAACTCCACCTTTCGGACTTTTCCTCATAACTCATCGAATCATCGAACTTTTCCTCATCGAATCAGAGAACCCCTACAGCATGGAAACAGGCCCTACGGCCCAACAAGCCCACAGCAAACCTCCGAAGAGTAACCCAGCCAGACCCATTCATTCCCCTTGCCCTATATTTACCCCTAACCTAAACATTCCTGAACACTATGGGACAATTTAGTATGGCCAGTTCATCCTAACCTGCCCTGTGGGCTGTGTGAGGAAACCAGAGCACCCAGAGGAAACCCACGCAGACACAGGGAGAATGTGCAAACTCCACACAGACAGTCACCTGAGGCTGGAATTGAACCCAGGTCCCTGGTGCTGTGAGGCAGCAGTGCTGACCACTGAGCCACCATCCATCCCATGATTCCCTTCCTGATTAAAAATCTGTCTATCTCAGCCTTGAACATACTGAATGATCCAGCCCGTACAGCCCGTGTGGTAAAGAATTCCACAGATTGACAACTCCCAGAAGAAGTTCTCCTTACTTCTGTCCTGAATACCATATCTGGCTACATCAGTGGGTTAAGTGTGTTGCACTGTGGGCTCAATCCCACCACTGACCAACTGCTCTGCTGCATCCCACCCTGTACAAAACCTGCCAACTCCAATCTTCGTAGTCTGCAGAATGATTTTTGCTTTGAGATTATTGTCCAAATTGTGTAAAAGGAGTTTCTGAGACTGAGATCAATGGAGTGCTTTTGATTGAGGGTATTGAGAGACATGGAGCAAAGTGGTTTAAAATGGTAGCAGTTCCTTGCAGAACTCCATCTGAGTGAGATAGCAGGGTTGAGGGACCAAATGGCCATTGCCTGCTTTTATTATATCGGACAGTTCCAACAACTGTCAGAATCAAAACAGTGGTGCCAAAGATCACCTATTTATTAAAAGAAAACAATAAATTATAGAGGCATAGAGATGTACCGCATGGAAACAGACCCTTTGATCCATACCAACCAGATATCCTAAACTGATCTCATCCCAATTGCCAGCTTTGGCCCATATCCCCCTCAACGTTTCAGAATCATATACACATCCAGGGGCCTTTTAAATGCTGTAATTGTACCAGCCTCTACCACTTCCTCTGACAGCTCGTTCCATACACGTACCATCCTCTGCGTAAGAAAGTTGCCCTTTAGGTCCCTTTTAAATTGTCCCCATTTCACCTTAAACCTCTAGTTTTGGAGTCCCCCAACCTGGAGAATAGACGTGTCTAGTTATCCTATCCCTGCCCCTCATGACTTTACAAACCTCTATACGGTCATCCCTCAGCCTCTGATGCTCCAGGGTAAAAAGCCCTAGCCTATTCAGCCTCTCCCCACAGCTCAAACCCACCAAATCCTGGTAACATCCTTGTAAATCTTTTCTGAACCCTCTCCAGTTTTACAACATCCTTCCTACAGCAGGGAGACAAGAACTGAATGCAGTATTCCAAAGGTGGCCTCACCAACAGGACAAATGTTGAAATTAAAAGGCTGCAGCATTGAACAACTTAGTCCTGCCACCAGAGGTCCCTAGAGTCGACACTCCGTCACAAACAGGGAATCATCAAAGAATTAACAGCGATGTATTTCAAAACATAGAACGAGCAAGGGCCTTGTAAACTATGTAAGATCAAAACTTTTATTTTACTTTACTTTGGAATTGTGGTCCAAAATGGGAGGAGGACTACCTTGAACCAAGGATTGTGGAAGGAGTTGTTGCATTTTAAAAGGCAAGTGACTGGAATTCCCTGACAGTCTTGTTCACGCAGTTGCGTTGTTCCATGTGTGTGTGGGGTGGGGATTGGGGGTGGCTTTGATGGAGGAGAGATCCCCACATTCCACTACTGGGTGTGTGCAGAGCAAGCCTGGCCTAAGACAGAATACTGGCTAGTCTGTATAATCAGGGCCAGGTATTGAGATGAACTGGCAACAGAATTGAAAGACCGCAGGAAGAACAGAGGCACAACCAACTCAAACACACAAATCGACAGATTCAAGAACAACTTCTACCCCACTGTTATTACACTTCTGAAAGGACCTCTCAAATTTTAAATTGAATGCTGATCCCGCTCTTCTCTGTGCATCTGCTCTGCAGCTGGAACATTGTATTCTCCAGGGAGAAAGTGAGGTCTGCAGATGCTGGAGATCAGAGCTGAAAATGTATTGCTGGAAAAGCGCAGCAGGTCAGGCAGCATCCAGGGAACAGGAGAATCGACGTTTCGGGCATAAGCCCTTCTTTCCTGAAGAAGGGCTTATGCCCGAAACGTCGATTCTCCTGTTCCCTGGATGCTGCCTGACCTGCTGCGCTTTTCCAGCAACACATTTTCAGCATTGTATTCTCCACCCTAACTCACTTTGTATGCTATGCTCTATCCGTACTGCATGTAAAACAAAATATTTCACTGCACCTAAGTACATGTGACAATAATAAAGCAAATCAAATCAAAATGCAGAGGTCTCCAGGCTGCAACAGAGAAAGGTTCTTTCCTTGTCTGTGCAGTGAATTAATCACATTCTGTAAGCTAGCTCATTACTCTCTCTCACCAGATGCTGAAAGTGGCTGCCTCTAACCAGTCACTGAAAGACAATAATTAGTGTACCAACTGCCTTTTGTCTGTAGTGAAGAAAACTCCAAATTATAAGCTCAGAAATCATGCTACCCTGCGGATTGGTACTATTGAACTGCACTTCCCCAGTGTTTTGTTTCCTTTTATACATTACACAAGTGCGTGTGTCAGACAGTGTGAGAATGTGTGTGTGTGTTAGAGAGAGGGTGAGAGAGAAGAGAGAGAAGTGGTTTAAGTTAATGGTTATTATTTTAGCTAGCAGTTATTTTAGCTATATATTAATAATTCACAATTTTGTTTGCCTATGACTGGCATGGCTGATTTCTTTGGAATAAAGAGCAGTTTCTTATTAAGGACAGAAACCCGGTCAGTGTTTCCTGATAACCTGAGTTTATCAGACTGGCAAATTTCAGATAGTGTGCAATTTGATTAAACCTTAAACCTTAGTGATAGCTGAGAGCAGTGAGGCTCAGCACACTTTCCTGAGTGAGTCCTGCCAACACAGGGACGATTTTAAATGAGAATTTGCAGGAGCAGAGACACCTGGAGATTCACAAAATCAAATTCTTGGAAGGTAGCAAGACAAGTTGACATTGCTTAAAAAAAGCATATGGGGTTCTGGGGTTCAATAAACATGAGATGATGCAACTTCAATAAGTCTCTGATCCGGCCCAGGACGAGGATTACATCCAGTTCTGAGCATTGATCGAGAAGGAGAGCAAAGCCTTGGAGAGGGTGCAGAGGAGATCTACCAAGGGAATGACGGACTTCAGTTCATACAGAAAGACCAGAGAAACTATTCTGATTTTAAACTTCTGAAGGTCTGTAATGCTGAATTACTTTGTTCCCCTAAGAATTTGTACTCACGAATCTGTACCTTGGTATCTAAGATTGCACTGTAAGTGACGACTTGTAAACGTTTCACTGTGAGGACATGTGACAATACAGCTAATTCAATTCAGCTTCTCCTCTAAACTGGGAAGGTCACCAGGAGATTTAATCGAGGTGTTCAAAGTTCTGCAGGGTTTTGATTGACTTAATCAGGAGGAAATATCTTCCCCTGGAGGTCAGGGGACACAGATTTACTGTCACACTCATTACAGTGTGTGTGTGTGTGTGTGTGTGTGGGGGGGCGGGGGGGGGGGGGGGGGGTACCGGGACAATCACAGCTGTGTCAGGGTGTATCATCCAAATAGCTGTGTGGCCAGTGAGGAGCTCAGTCCGGAATTAGCCACCGAAAGGCTGCAGTGGAAGCTGATTTGATAACCTTCCAAAGGGAACTCGAATAAAAACCGGAGGAGGAACGTGTGCAGGATTGGGGAAGAGCAGGATTAATCAAAGAGCTAGCGGAGCAATGACGAACCAAATAGCACACAATCCTCAGATTACACCCTTCGTACCTTGAACTGGATTGTCTGCTGTGTAGAAAGGGGGGCACGGGATAATCTTCTTTTCTTGTAGAACCTGGAAGAAAAGAACCCGATGTTTTCCAATTGAAAAGATGAGAATAACACGAGGTGGGACAGTGAAATTCCTCACTCCCATGAGAAGATCAAAGCTTTCGTATTTCAACTTCACCTTGCTGTATCAAGCCACACTCCCAGGCCATCACCACATTTCTGTGCCTGTCAACTCCTGCCCGTCCCCAATGCCCTCAGCAGCCACCCTCCTCAGTGATGGCGATGGTGGTGTCTTGAATATGGTGTGTGTGGTGAGTCTGTCAGGTTGTTGGTTGACTAGTCTGTGTGGCAGCTCTCCCAATGTTGGCACTTGCCCCCCAGATGTTGGGGAGGTGGTCTTAGCTGGGCTCAACAGGGCTGTGCTTACCGACGTCAGTTTTGGTGCCTTCATCAGTGTCAGACAGTCCATCCAGTGCCATCCCTCTATGATATAACTGAGTGGTTGGCTGTGCCACCTTAGAGGGCAGTTTAAAGTCAACAATGCTGCTGTGGGTCTGGAGCCACATGGAGGCCAGACCAGGTGAGGTGGCAGATTTCCCTTCCCTGGAGGACATTAGTGAGTGAGCCAGATGGATTTTTACGATAATCAACAGTGGCTTCAAGGTCATCCTGAGACTTTTAATGCCAGATCTGTACTGAATTCAAATTAGGAACCGAAGTCCCCAGAACATTACCTGGCTCTCTGATTACTAGGCCAGTGATAATATCACTGCTTCCGCACCAATTCAGGAGCAGTGAATTTTGAGTTGGGGAAACAGCCAAAACCTTTTGTATTCTGCTCTCAGCGGAACGGCTTACTGTGTCAAACATCCCTAACAGCGCTGTGTCCATTGCTCGTGCTATTATAACATCAGGAGAACTCAATTCCAGGCTGAGACTGATCCAGACCATTCAGGCACGCCAACTGTTCGCATTTATCAAGGGCGTTTTATGGAGTAAAGAAATCCCAAGACATTTCACAGGAGTAATATCAGAATAAAGCATGATGCCAAGTCATAGGAGATAACACATGTCACACTAGATTTAAGGACTATTTGAGATGAACAGGGAGGGAATTTCAAAGCTGAGGGCCCAAGGAACCAAAGGCAACGATCAACACTGGAGACCAGAGTGGAACAGTGCTGATATCTCAGCGGATTGCTGCACATGAGGCAGTGCAGGGGAGGGGAGGACATGGAAGTACTTGCGAATGAATGATTAATAATTCACTGACACTTACCGGTGAGTACTGAACAACCGTCCCATTCCGCCTCCCCGCAGCCAGCTGCTTCCCTTTCGGACTCCAGCACACTAAAGGAAAAGTTGGGAGAGACATGGTGAAACCTCTGGTGATGGTTGGGTTCCCCAGCCCAACGACAGCAGCATCCTCCTGAGAGCAGGAGAACAGCAGTGAGAATGAGGCCACTCCAACAATTGGCATTCTCCCTTTCACTGATTCATGGGATGTGCTAGTTGCTCGAAGGCCAACATTTAATGCCCATCCCTAACTGTCCTTGCCCCGTGTGGGCCATTTCATAGGTCACACTGCATTTCACTGGATCTGCAGTCACGTGCAGATTAAAGTGGGTCGGGACAGCGAGTTTGTCTCCCTGAAAGACATTTGTGATCCAGGTGGGATGGGTATTTATACAGTGGATGGCAGGTTCATGGTCAACGTTCACTTGATATTGTCAACTGAGCAACTGAATGTTAATCTACCAGCTTCCTTGTGGGTGGAGGAGTTGGGGTTGGATGGGTGGGGGCGCAATTGAACAAACAGCTCCTGAGCACTGTCCTGGGCCCTGGATTACTTGTCCAGTGACACTACATCCCATCTCCTCCTAGGAAAACCACGCAGGAACGTACCTTCCACCCCACAGTGAGATTGACATGAGCCTACCCGTGGGGTCAGTACATGGTGTTCCTGAGCAGAGCGCTGTATGGTGTGTAACCAGAGCAATACCTACATGAGGTTATCTCGGCTGTAGGGGGAAGGGAGGCATGCTGCTTAATGACATCAGTAACCTCCAGGATGGTCAGGCTTCCGTCGGATATGCAGACGGCCAGGATACAGTTCACAGCCGGATTCCATTTCAAATCGGTCACTGTGCATTTTTTCTCCGGTTTGTAGTACACAAACGGTCGCTTCTGCAGCTTGTCCTACAACAAAAAAGAAACTTGCATTTATGCAGCCCACAACTTTGGAGCAAACTCGACACAGCATCACATCAGGACGAACAGAGAAAAAGCCTTACAGTGAGGGAAGTCAGTGAATGGTAAGATCGAGAGCCCACATTCTCTCAGGGTAATATTTATATAACAGATTGAAACATTACCAACATATATCTCCCAACTCAATCACATGTGTCAGTACGTAGCTCTGTACATGTGCTCAACAACCTCAATAAATGCCCTCCATCTACTCAGAGTCATAGAGATGTACAGCACAGAAACAGACCCTTCTGTCCAACCCATCCATGCTGACCAGATATCCCAACCCAATCTAGTCCCACCTGCCAGCACCCGGCCCATATCCCTCCAAACCCTTCCAATTCATATACCCATCCAAATGCCTCTTAAATGTTGCAATTGTACCAGCCTCCACCACATCCTCTGGTAACTCGTTCCACACACATACCATCCTCTGTGTGAAAAAAGTTGCTCCATAGGCCTCTTTTATATCTCTCCCCTCTCACCCTAAACCTATGCCCTCTAGTTCTGGACTCCCCCACCCCAGGGAAAAGACTTTGTCTATTTATCCTATCCATGCCCCTCATAATTTTGCAAACCTCTACAAGGTCACCTCTCAGCCTCCGACACTCCAGGGAAAACAGCCCCAGCCTGTTCAGCCTCTCCCTGTAGCTCAGATCCTCCAACCCTGGCAACATCCTTGTAAATCTTTTCCGAAACCTTTCAAGTTTCACAACATCTTTCCGATATGAAGGAGACCAGAATTGCACGCAATATTCCAACAGTGGCCTAACCAATGTCCTGTACAGCCTCAACATGACCTCCCAACTCCTGTATAACTGAATTTCAATTGTTCTTAATTCACAAATGGGACTGATGTTATGGCAGGACAGTGGTTCTGGTAGGTAATTCTACAGCTTTACCATAGCCAGAGGCTGGGAATCCTGCAGGATATAACTCCCCTCCTGACTCTCCAAAGCCAGTCCACTATCCACGAGGCACAAGTCAGGAGTGTGATGGAATATTCCCCACTTGCCTTGGGCGGGGGGGGGGTGGAGCTCCAGCAACACTCAAGAAATTTGACACCATCCAGGACAAAGCAGCCCATTTGCTTGGCACCACATTGACTCCCTCCAACACCAATGCTCAGTAGCAGCAGTGCGTCTGTACTATGCACCGCAGAAAGTCACCAAAGCACCTCAGACAGCATCTTCCAAACCCAAGACCACATCCATCTAGAAGGACAAGGGCAGCAGCAACATGGAAACACCACCCCCTGCAAGAGCCACGCACAGTCCTATCTTGGAAATATATCACTGTTCCTTAAGCCTGGAATTCCAGCACTGTGGATATGCCCACATCCGATGGACTACAGTGGTTCAAGACAGCAGCACACCACCACCTTGCTCATGGGCTGCAAAGGATGGGCAATAAATGCTGGCCCAGCCAGTGACACCCACATGTCTTGGATGAATTTAACTATCCACAGTTAACTAAAGTTAGGAAAAGCATGATCAGTACTTATCTGCTCAAAGATAAGTACAGATCATAAGAATAACAGAAAATCACTCAAAGATTAATCAGGATGAAAAAATTAGAGTTGGTGTGGAAGCTAGCTAAAAAAATAAAAGTGGATAGCAAGAGTTTCTATAGCTATTTAATAAGGAAATGAGTAAATCAAGTGAAGGCTGGGCTGAGGAGAGCGCACTTTGGAAGTTAATTAGATAAAAAAGGAAATGGTGAATGAAATGAGACATTGTTTGCTTCTGTCTCTCTCCGAAAAACAATACAAAAGCATTCCATTAATAGCTGTAATTAGGAAGTGGAAGGGGGGGGGAGAAACATTGTGAAATTACAATGGAACTGAGGGCTGAACCGTCTCCAGGTTTAGATGGATTTCACCTTAGGGTGTTAAAAGGGACGAAGGCAGAGTGACAACCCGATGACTGTCGTGGGCAAGGTGTTAGAACTGATCAGGGATTACAGCTGCATACTTTAAAAAAAACTTGAAACTGGGAAGAGCCAGTATCGTTTTGTCAAAGGGAAATTATGCTTAACCAATTAGTTGGAGTTCTTTAACATGTGCAGTGGATAAACGGGAAGCCAGTGGAGGTCCAGGTGTAGATTTCCAGAAGGCATTTGAAAAGCTGCTACACTGAAGCTATTACGGAAAATAAAAGCTGATGACATCGGGGTAACAGTTTCACGTGGATAGACTTTTTTTCTCAACCGATGAGCATATTGGAACACTCTGCCTCAGGAACCGTGGGGGCAGGGTCAGTGACGGTTTTGAGGCAGAGATGGATAGATTCTCATCTGGCAGGGGATTGATGGTCATCAGCTGGAGATGGGAATGTGTAATTCCAAACTCAAACAGCCAGTCTTACTGAATGGAGGAACAAATGGCCCACTTCCGCTCCTATCTCTGAAGTGTACATATTCACGGACTGGGAGTGGTGAATATTCCAACATCACAAGGACAGATTAACACACAAATAAATTGCAAGTGAAACAATATATTTAATGTAGCTAAAGTAAAGGCTACGATTTTATTTTGCCAAATCCTCTCTCTTCTAAAAAGTGAGCAAACCTGAGCTTCACGGAGTAGGAAGACTCCACTCAGCCCCTCGACATGCATCTCCACTCAATTAATCGGGCCCGATTTATACCTTAAACTCCATTTGCTACCATTGGCTCATCAACCTTTAAAAGCCTTACTGATTAAAGACGTCATTCCCAAATCCAATGCTGAATTTTACGAGTTATATCCCTTGTTGTGGAGTTGAAGGCATGTACTGTACCTTTAAGAGAGAGTGAAAGTTCAAAAGCTGGCAAGCCTGTCATGTGACTGACCACAGGCAGTGTGTCCTGGATAATTTTAAGATGTAACATTTGAGCTGTTGCTCAGATACTGAGTTTTTTCCACAACTATTTGAAATCAACTAGTTTAAATTATGCCCCAAGATACTAAAACCCAATCAAATTTGAATTTTACTGTTTTGACAACCTCCAATCAATGAGATGATCTGATGTTTTGGGGTAATAAAAAGCAGGCATTTTGAACAGTTAACCAGAGAGACTAAGAGCACCTGCTGCCCACTGACCCTCTCTCTAAAAGGTACTTTTTTCATAATGAAACAACCTGCAGCAGAAGAGGAAGTTCGACACCTGAAGACGGCAACTGGTTTTGAAAACTGATTTGCTGTAAATTTAATAGGGGCTTTATTGGATCGGTATATTGTTATAGAGTGGGAGGTAGATAATAAATTTTAAGACAAAGGAGGCTTACAATATAGGTAGTTGTTGGTTAATATTCTTTTTCTGAATTAAAGAATAAATTGTTAATTTTTTTCTTTAAATAGTGGAATTTGGGTAGCTTTCTGTCACTCATACTTTAACAGATTGAGGCAAGGTGAGCTTTTCTACGTTTGGTTTAAATTAGCAAGAGGGTTCACCCAGTGTCGTAACACCCTTGTCTGACACACTCCGAATGGGAATAAAACTTCCCCTGTGCTTTAGCAATTTCTTTCAAAATGTGAAACAATACAAGCAAATCCCTTCCTACTAAGCTATAGTGCTGGCAATACGGTGTTAGTTTACACAAATATTCATTCCTGAAGAAGGGCTTATGCCCGAAACATCGATTCTCCTGTTCCTTGGATGCTGTCTGACCTGCTGCGCTTTTCCAGCAACACATTTTCAGCTACACAAATATTTATGCAAAATCTCAGCTCTGAAATTTTGAACTGGCGCCCAGGGTCTTCCATCTAATAATCCGAGGGGAGGATTGGCTGCGAGTTCTCTCCCCTCTGAAATCAAAGGTTCACATGCACCAATCCCATTCCAGCACCAACCTCAGTGACTGTTTGTCGTGCTGTCAGAGACAGACAAACAGAAATACCTGCCAATGGTCCAGGTGAATGTTAAAGATTTCTCAGCACTGTCTAAGGAAGGGCAGGGATTGGTCGGCAAAGTTGGTCGATATCCATCGATTAACTGGGAGACAACCCAGTTAAACTCCACACTAACAGAGAGCCAGGGCTTTCAAACACCAAGCAACGAAGCTTATTGAAAAGAATTAGCACTCACCTTGTTCAAAAACGTTCGTACATCGAAAAAGGCAATGACCAGCCCATACTCCTCCGACGTCATAGCAACAGACAAGGTGAAATCGTCACAGCTCAGGCCAATGTGGTGCACTGGGAGCTTCATATTCACTGTCATGACAGGAGGATCTTCGACTGTAACAGGAGAACAGGACCAGGCTCAGATACAGGCACACACAATCCTGGTGACTGCACTGTGGTCATGGTACTCAGTTGGTAATCCAGATACCAGGACAAATACTCCAGAGACAAGAGTTTAATTCCCACCGGGGCAGACAGCAGGGGATTTAAATTCAATTATTTAGCCTCTTGTTCAAAGAGGCATGAGGAGGTGATACAGCGAGGACATCATTACAGGAGACCAGTTAGCCATGGAATGAGAAATCGGTTCATCTGTTCTTTAACTCCACATTTTCCTACTTTTCCAGTGATCAAATCTTTTGATCGCATTACACACCATTAACTGAGTCAGCATCACCCTCTGTGTTTAAAAGGAGAGGGTGCCATAGTTCTACAACTCTGAGTAAAGATGTCATTCCCAAATCCAAGGGTTATATCCCTTGTCTGATACTCTCCAAATGGTGACTAAAGTTCCCATATGTTTTAACAATTTCTTTCAAAGTGTGAAACAGCGCAATCAAATCCCTCCTTACAAAGCTATAGTGCTGGCAATACAGTGTTAGTTTATGCAAATATTTATTCAATCTCTTCAAGCACATTATGACACACCTCAGGAGCTGGTGAGGCTTGGACCTGTCTTCTGGCTCAGTGGCAAGGACATTATCACTGCATCCGAAGAGTCCCGAATGCTAGTTTATGTATTCTCTCCTCGATAAGGGAAGGGGAGTTATTGAAGGTGAACCTACACAGGAAAGTGGAATTGAGGCTACAAATGCATCAGCCACAATCTGACTGAATGGAGGAGCCGGCTCCATTGGCCAATCTTATAATAACTTACTTCCTTTTAGGTCAATATAATGGTTTGAAGATGAAGATTGATTGAGAAGCCTGCATTAACCAAAAGGAATAAGTGATTAAAGTACAAAATAGACATACTGATTGTATTAATGTTCCCCTCGCTCTGGTCAACCAGGGAAAGATATTGGGTGTTCAGTATCTTCAGGCCAGTTTTACCGCCCAGAAAAATCAGTCCATAAATATTGGACAAAGTCAGGAGATTAACCCTGTCCTTCGGCAACTCATCTGGAGAATCGAAGATTCGGATTTTCTTCATCTGACGGAAGTGGAAATTCTGTGGAGGTAAGTTACACAAAGCAGCTTTCAAAATCCAGTCATTAAACAGACCTACAGAAAAATCCAACACAGATACAGTGCCAAGTATATAGCAACAAAGGTTAAAAAAAAATTGGAATTGAATGAATCCTCAAATAGAAATCATTTGCAAGGTCATGGGAATGAGCAAATACATTCATGATGGGCCTAATGGCCGTCTGTGCTGAACTATTCAGTAACATAGCTGCAGCAGAACATTTACTTCCTTAGAACATAAAAGAGGACAAACATCATCTCGAGCTGGAAAATGATCAAAGAGCTCGTGAGAAACACTGAAAAATATCTGGAGGGAATGAGAAGGTTGACGCAGTGGCCAGCACCACTGCCTCACCCCGCGGTGACTGACTGTGTGGAGTCTGCACATTCTCCCCGTTTCTGCGTGGGTTTCCTCTAGTTGCCTTCCAACCTCACAAAGGTGTGCAGGTTAGGGTGGATTGTCCACGGGGAACGCAAGGTGGGATGCTCTTCAAAGGGTCACAGTAGACCCAGTGGGCCGAATGGCCTCTTTCCACACTGTAAAGGATTCTAAACTGGCAAATCTGACAAAGAGATTACAAAGATAATTTGGGGGGAATTAAGTGGCTGTGAGATAGAGCCATACAGCAGGGAGACAGGCCATTCGGCCCACACTGACAAAACATGTCCATCCACTTTACCCCCATTTCCCTGCACATGGCCCACACCCTTCTAAACCTTTCCCAATCATGGATTAATGTATTCTCCCTTCACCCCCCCTG
>NC_057739.1:43553910-43555463 GCF_004010195.1 Chiloscyllium plagiosum
TCCCTTCTCTCTGCCTGTAACTCCCTCCCAAATCACCTTCATTTCCCTCTCGGGAGCCGGGCTCTGATCGCCTCCCATGGCGTCGTTCATCCACCTCCAACAAGCCGCAGCTCACACTTCCGGCGCCGCCATTCGACGTCACAAAAGGAGCGGAAGCCAGATGCCGGGTGATTGAGACAGGTCCGGGATTCCGGCTGCAGCGGCCCCTGCGGCGGGGAGGAGGAACCGCTCCCTCACTGACCCGGCTGCAGCGGCCCCTGCGGCGGGGAGGAGGAACCGCTCCCTCACTGACCCGGCTGCAGCGGCCCCTGCGGCGGGGAAGAGGAACCGCTCCCTCACCGTCCTGGCTGCAGCGCCTCCTGCGGAGGGGAGGAGGAGCCGCAGGCTCTCCGTTTCCCCTCAGCTCCAGATTCCTGGAGGCTCAGGCTGACCTCAACCCTTGACAAAGGGGGGAACCTGCATTTCTGTAACGCCTTTCACAGGATCAGGTCATCCCAAGGCCCTCTTCATGAATTACATTTCCAGTGTTGTGCACAAAGATACAGAACCAATAAAAACAGAAATTGCTGGAAAAACTCAGCAGTATCTGCAAAGAGAGAGTGGAGTTAATGTTTGGATCCAATGTGACTCTCTCTTTCTCCAACTCTTCTTCATCAGCAATTTCTGTTTTTGTTCATTTCAGACCCGCAGTTCTTTATCACGTTTGATTAGATTAGATTCATTTATTCATCATCGTCCATGACATTAGAACTTTGTAGGGATTCTGATTAGAACTTACTGCAGCGCTTCACAATGAATTTATTTTAGTGCGGGTGTTATTGTAATATAGAAAACAGCTGCTGGCAAACACTACGATGAGATAATGATAACTTAATCTGTTGGGATTTTAAAAATTCGTTCACAGGCATTGCCGGCATTTATTGCCCGTCCTTAGTTGCCCCTTGAGAAGGTGGGGGTGAGCTGCCTTCTTGAACCACTGCAGTCCGTGTGCTGTGGGTTGACCCACTATGCCCTTAGGGAGGGAATTCCAGGATTTTGACCCAGCGACAGTGAAGGAATGGTCCTTCTAGGTGGAAGTGCTTATGGGTTCGGAAGGTGCTGTCTGAGGATCTTTGGCGAATTTCTGCAGTGCATGTTGGAGATGGTACACATTGCTGCTACTGAGCGTTGGTGGCTGTGGGAGTGGATGTTTGTGGATGTGGTGCCAATCAGGTGGAGTGCTTTGTCCTGGATGGTGTTGAGCTTCTTGAGTGTGGTTGGAGCTGCCCCCATCCAGGCAAGTGGGGAGTATTCCATCACACTCCTGACTTGCATCTTGGAGACAGTAGACAGGCTTTGGGGAGTCATAGAGATGCAGAGCACGGAAACAGACCCTTCAGTCCAACCCTTCCATGCCAACCAGATATCCCAACCCAATCTAGTCCCACCTGCCAGCACCCGGCCAATATCCCTCCAAACCCTTCCTATTCATATACCCATCCAATGCCTCTTAAATGTTATAATTGTACCAGCCTCCACCACATCCTCTGGCAGCTCATTCCATGCACGTACCA
>NC_057739.1:43555650-43560440 GCF_004010195.1 Chiloscyllium plagiosum
CAACTCCACTTTCAAGGAGCTATGAACCTGCACTCCAAGGTCTCTTTGTTCAGCAACATTCACTAGGACCTTACCATTAAGTGTAAAAGTCCTGCTAAGATTTGCTTTCCCAAAATGCAGCACCTCACATTTATCTGAATTAAACTTCTCAGCCCATTGGCCCATTTGGTCAAGATTCTGTTGTAATCTGAGGTAACCCTCGTCGCTGAACCCTGTCCCTCAGGATTCCCTACAACTTGCCCACCACCGACGTCAGGCTCACTGGTCTATAGTTCCTTGGCTTGTCCTTACCACCCTTCTTAAACAGTGGCACCATGTTAGCCAACCTCCAGTCTATGACTCTATGAGTCAGGAGGTGAGTTAATCGCTACAGTATTCCTAGAGTCTAACCTGCTCTTGTAGCCATTATATTTATGTAGCTGGTCTAGTTCAGTTTTTGGTAAATGGTGACTCCCTGGACAATGATAGAAGGAGATTCGATGATAGTGACACCATTTTAATGTCATGGGGTGATGGGTAACTCTTAAACCTTCACCACCCCACCCCAAGGTGAAAGGAGCCCCCTGCTGTGCTGTAATGGACATACAGAGTGCAGCTGATGTGGGCATTAATGACAATCCCAAACCTACCTCCTTCAGTGAGATCAGCTGTTTGGAAGACGTATAAAGCCCTGGCAACTTTATTATGAAATGAATCATCAGAATGTTCCAGAACACGAGGCATTACACAAGGTTTGCCATTTGCTGCCAGATATATTTTGTCATCAAAAAAAATTATCCATTGCAAAAGTGAATGAGGTTAGAGAGCAGGAATGCATCGTACATCAAAGACATGAAAAAGCAGATAGGGATAGGAATAAAGTCTTCTGCCAGAGGGGAGTGAAATGGTGGAATCCTTCACTGCAGGGGCGGTCGAGGCAGGGTCACTGACCATCATCAAAGCTGGGAAAGACATTTTTAATCAGAAAGGGAATCAAGAGTTTCGGGGAAAAGGGAGGATCAGCCATGAGAGCATTGAAAGCCACCACAGTTATGATGGGCCGAATGGCCTACCTTTGCTCCTATCTCTTACAGTCTTCTAGCAGGAGTTACACAGAGTGGGATCAACAGGGTTCTGCTGGCCTTGTCCTTCTACATAGAACAGTCCAGCATCGTACAGGCCCTTCAGCCCTCGATGTTGTACCAGACCACTATCCTACTCTAAGATCCAACTAACCTACATACCGAGTTGTGCTGGGTTTGAAATGAGCATTGGGTTTGCAAGGTCTGAGGATCTTTGGTGAATTTCTGCAGTGTACCTTGTAGTTGGTGAATACGGCTGCTACTGAGCATCGGTGGTGGAGGGAGGGAATGTTTGTGGATGTGGTGCCTGGGCTGCTTTGTCCTGGATGGTGTTGAGCTTCTTGAGTGTTGTTGGAGCTGCACCCATCCAGGGCAAGTGGGGACTATTCCATCACACTGCTGACTTGGACCTTGTAGAGGGTGGACAGGCTTTGGGGGTCAGGAGGGTGGGTTACTCACCACAGTATTCTGAGTCTCTGACCTGCTTTTGTAGCCACTGTGTTTATGTGGTGAGTCCAGTTGAGTTTCTGGTCAATACTAACCCCCAGGATGTTGATAGTGGGGGATTCAGTGACGGGAATCATTGAATGTAACGGGGCGGTGGTTGAATCTCCCTGTTGTTGGAAATGGTCACTGTCTGGTTGACAAAGCAATGCACTGACTTCCAATTCCAGAATGTTCCGCTGCACACGGGTCTATGCAGGTGAAATGAAAGGGGAGGATGCCTGTCTGGATAGAATGATCAGCACAATAGCACAGTGGTTAGCACTGCTGCCTCACAGCGCCAGAGACCCGGGTTCAATTCCCGCCTCAGGCGACTGACTGTGTGGAGTTTGCACATTCTCCCAGTGTCTGCGTGGGTTTCCTCCGGGTGCTCCGGTTTCCTCCCACAGTCCAAAGATGTGCAGGTTAGGTGAATTGGCCATGCTAAATTGCCCATAGTGTTAGGTGAAGGGGTAAATGTCGGGGAACGGGTCTGGGTGGGTGCGCTTCAGAGGGTCGGTGTGGACTTGTTGGGCCGAAGGGCCTGTTTCCACACTGTAAGTAATCTAGTCTAAAAAAAAAAGAGGGCCGAATGGTCTCTTTCTGTGAAGGTGACTGTGTAAATCTGGAATTGCATTACCGTGTTCCTGACGGACTCCTCTCCCCCACACACCCCCACCGCACCTCAGCTCCGATTTCCAGAGAGAAAGAACCGACCCGCAGCAGCCTGTTAGATATCCAAAATAATGCAACCGTTGCATTTAATGAGACATTTCCCACCAGCGTTTGAAATCCTTCCAGGGCTTTGGACACCTTTGTGCAGCCAATGAAGTAATTTTGAAATGTCGTCACTGTCACGCTGCGGGAAATGGGAGAGCCATTAACTGCACAGCAGGATCCCACAAGCAGTGATGAGGTTCGGGGCCAGGCAATACACTCAGTTTTCTTTGTCTTTGGAGAAATAGCTTCGTGTTGGATGAAGATTCGATAGCAAACAGTGCGGCAGAAAAAAAATGAAATGCGCTCTCATTCAGTGGAGTTTCAGTCCCCCAGCCAAGAGAGTGAACTCAAAGCCCCATCTGAGGGTCAGCACCTTGGACAGCACTGCATTCCCTCAGCACCATCCTGGGGGTGTCAGGCTCTGGGTGGAGGTGTCCATCCTCTAGGGGAGGGGAGACTTGAACCCAGGGTCAAAACGTGTGTTGCTGGAAAAGCACAGCAGGTCAGGCAGCGTCCGAGGAGCAGGAGAGTCAACGTTTCGGGCGTAAGCCCTGCATCAGGAATGCGACTCTCCTGCTCCTCGGACGCTGCCTGACCTGCTGCGCTTTTCCAGCAACACACTCTTCGACTCTGATCTCCAGCTTCCTCCCCTTCTCCTCGTTATAGAGTCATTGTTGAACCCAGGGCCCCCTGATTCGGGGGGGGGTGGGAGACCCCGAGTGGACACCAGCAGCATCCTCAGGATGCTGGTCATCAGGTTCTGCTGGGAATACAGAACATGGGCAGCAGCAAATCCAGCCGTGGGAGATCTGCACGGCACCAACTCAGGAACAGGAGCCCAGTCTGTGGGATCTTTATTGACAGGACCAGCAATGGGTTCCTTTCACTCTTAATGCCCCTCTTCCCCCCAACCCCCCCACCCGTTCCCCGGGTCAGCATGAAGCGTGAAACTGGATTAGTTACAAAGCAAAGGCAGCACCGTCTTCGTCTCCAGGGCCCCCTCGTCCAGCTGGGGGGTGGGGGAAGTTAGGGGAGGCTGGAGATGTCTCTCTTGGTGGGAGGGCCCACAGGTTTCACACCCTCAGCCTCACTCTTCCCTTCAAACATCATGATTCTGTAAAAGGAAACAAGGGTTTCGTTATCGATCTTAACGTTTCAGTATTCCTCACGTCTCAACAGAATTGACAGCTTGAATGTATTTTTTTAATAAAAGTTGAGTACCGCATTTGTGTAGTGCCTTCCACAACCTGAGGATGGCCAACTGAAAGACTGCCGGGCAGTGTGGTCACCTGTTTTACCCACAGCAGCTAACACACCCACAGAGAGGGGCTAGGACTCTCCAAAATAGCACTTAGGGGTTGTTCTCATCCACACAAAGGACCAACAGAGCTTTCATTTGTATCACATCCAAAAGACAGCGATACTGACTGAGTGGCACTCCCTCAGTACTGCACCGGAGCCTCAGTCTGGGTTATCAGCACAAAGGGGATTTGAACCCACAACTTCCAAACTTTCAAGGCAAGAGCATTACCAACAGAGACATGACTGACCCACAGAAAGCTTTGATCCTTACTGCCGGAGTTATCCTGGGAATCACACTGTACATGGAATTCTAACTCACTGCCCTGTGATAGCATGGTCTACTGAATCCTCCCATAGCATCCTGGGATCACACTGTGCACTAAATCCCTCCATGACAGTCCTAGGATCTGACTGTCCAAGGAATTGCATCCACAAAGTTCTTGGGATCGGACTGTGCCATGAATCCCTCCTGCTAACGCCCTGGGATTGGACTGTGCACCAAAGCCTACCCACAATGCCCTGGGATATGACAAGCCAGCATGTGGTTGGCAGTTTGAAAGAGGATGCAGGCCCCAAAGCAGACATTCCCCCTCCCACAGCCTCCAGCCCTTTCCCCCAGTCAGGGTAACCTCACACACAATGAACAAGCGAAGTGACTGTGCCAGCCTACAACAGGGCATTCATCGCCCTCTGTTCTCCATCAGTTGCCTCTCTGTTTAAATGCAGCGTGTGTAGGTTTAAGGTGGGCACGCAGGAATGCAAGTCTCATAGCGACTGCACTCTGTGTTTAACAGACAGCTGAGGCCAGCATCGCATTATCACACTCACTCAGTCCTCCTGTTTCCAAAACCATCAACTTGGCTGAAATGGTAAACACACACACACACACACAAACACACACAGACACAGACACACACAGACACACACATACACTCACACAGACATACAGACACACACACAAACACACACAGACACAGACACACACAGACTCACACAGACACACACCCACACCCACACAGACACAGACACACACAATCACACAGCCACACACAGACACACACGCAGACACACATAGACACAGACACCCACCCACACAGACACACACATACAGACATTCACACACACACACACTCACACAGACACACACACTCACACAGACACCCACACAGATACTCATATACACACACTCACACATACACACACTCACACCCACACACACACACA
>NC_057739.1:43562828-43570579 GCF_004010195.1 Chiloscyllium plagiosum
CATACACAAACACACCACACACACAGACTCACACACACACACCCACACACAGACTCACACAGACACACACAGATACACACACAAACACACACACACAGATAAACACACACACACACCCACACACAGACTCACACAAACACACACACACACGTGAGGTAACCACACAGAATCCTCTCACCACTGCCTGTCTCGATGTGAAAAATCACACAACACCAGGTTATAGTCCAACAGATGTATGTGAAAGTACAGGCTTTCAGAGCGCTGCTGGACTACAACCCGTTGGGCTATAACCTGGTGTTGTGTGATTTTTCACTTTCTCCAGCCCAGTCCAACACCAGCTCCACCACATTGTGTCTCAATGTGGACCCATCACTTTGTCACTTGCTCACTGCTAACCACAGCACCTTCCCACCTCAGAGTTTCCAAACCTTCCCAAACTCTGCTCTTAACCCCAAGGACCCAAACTGTGGGATAGTACAAACCCTGGTAAGGCCTGATTAAACAGAACACACTAGGCCCCAGGCACTCTGCCTGTGGATAGCACCCTCTATTTATTTATCGACCATTTATTTCTTTACTTCACTAATTTGTTTTTGTTTCCTAAAAATTCGATCTTAAGTATCTGAACCTGGGTACCTTTGTACTGTAATGCAGTGACTGGAAACTTCTGACTGTATTGATTTGATTCCATGCGACAATAAAGCTAATCCAACTCAATTTGAACGGCACAGTGGCAGTGCCCATATCCCTGGACCAGGAGGCCTGGGTTCAAGAACTGCCTGCTGCAGGGGTGTGTGCTAGTAACTCTGAACAGGTCGATTAAAAATACTTTTCACTTTCCACACGGGGTGAGTGGCCACCACAGTGACACTTGGTGTGGACTGAGGTAGATGCAGGAAATTGTAGGTTAAAGGAAGAAAATTCAGAAACGTAACCAAATCACTCTGCAACATTAACGCTGTTTCCCTCTCCAAAGTCCTGCTGAGGTTCTCCAGCATTCTCTGGGTCTGTTCCAGCATCTGCTGTTTTCAGCTTTTATTTGAGCATTTCCAGCTTTATTTCCTCTCTCTCTCTCTCTCTCTCTATTTTTACCGGTGGCTACATATATTGTAGCATCGCTACAGTGTGGGAGCAGGCCATTCGGCCCATCGAGTCCACACTGACCCATCGGGCAACACCTGCCCCCATTACCTGTGTAACCCTGCATTTCCCATGGCTAACCCACCTGGCCTGTGCATCCCGGGACACTATGGGACTATTTAACAGCGGCCAATCCCCCCTAACCTGCACAGGTGAGTCCATCTTATCTAGCGCTGCATTAGCGACAAACCGAGGCGGCAAATCAACTGTTCGGAACTCTGCTGTAAATAATCCTCAGCAACTCGAGGAAATATTACACTCAGCTGATAGTGGGCCTGACTGGCCATTCACATAGGGCCAGTAAGAAAGATGTGCATTTATATAGCCACTTTCACAATCTACAGCAATTTGTAAATTCATTCATGGCTAGGCCAATGTTTGTTGCCTGTCCCTAATTGCCCTCGAACGGAATGGCTTGCTCGGCCATTTCTGAGGGCAATTAAGCATCCACCACCTTGCTGTTGGTCTGGACTCATGGTACAGATGGGTAAGGATGGCAGAATTCCATTCCCTCATGGGCATTCGAGAACCAGATGAGGTTTTTTTCCTAAATTCATTCATGGGATGAGGGTGTCGCTGACTCGGCCAGTATTTATTGCCCATCCCTAATTGCCTAGAGGGCAGTTAAGAGTCAACCCCATTGCTGTGGGTCTGGAGTCACACGTAGGCCAGACCAGGTAAGAATGGCAGTTTCCTTCCCTCAAGGACGGTCTCTGGCACTGTGAGGCAGCAGTGCTAACCATTGTGCCACCCATTAGTGAACCAGATGGGGTTTTTCCAATAATCACAGTCATCATTAGACTCCTAACATCTGCCATGGTGGGATTTGAACTCAGGAATATTAGCATCGGACCTCTGCCTGGTCCTGACACCCAATCTGAATGCAGTCACTGCTGTTCTCTCTGAAACCAATCTGTACACAGCAAGCTCCCACAAACAGTGACATGTCAATGACCATTTTTAGTGATGTTGACTGAGGGGTAAATACAGGCCTCAGGACAGAGGGTATGTCCCTCTTCTTCATTAACTCATTCATGGGATGAGGATGTTTCTGTCCATTATTGTGGGTCTGGAGTTACATGTAGGCCAGGCCAGGCCAGGGTAAGGGTGGCACGTCAACACAGTGAGAGAATTGACAATAAATTCACAGTTATCATTGCACTCTCAGTTTCAGACTTTTACTGAATTTAAATTCCACCATCTCGTGTGGTGGGATTGTGAACCAGGGTCCCCAAAACATTAGCAGAGTCTCTGGATTAACAGTCCAGGGATAATACCACCAGGCCAATTTATCCTCAATGTCTGCCTAACATCAGCTGAGGCCTTGCTTTAACCTCTCACCTGAAAGCTCGACAGAATAAAACAGCTGTCTTTAGAATTTTAACCAGACCCAGACCCTCTCTTGATGTGGAGTTGTGCTGAAAATGTGTTGCTGGAAAAGCGCAGCAGGTCAGGCAGCATCCAGGGAACAGGAGAATCGACGTTTCGGGCATAAGCCCTTCTTCAGGAATGTAGAGTTGTGGAGTTGTGTCAAAGAGTTTCCAACGACCATCTGCACTCAGTCTGGTTCGGAGTAAACACAGACAAACTCTGACACTATACAGTCAGGTAAGCAGACCACGCTCCGTTCTTACCACAGATTGTTGGAACTGAACGTAAACTTCAACAGATCAGAACAACACGGATGGTGTATTGGGTCATCAGCAAGATCAGGCACTGAAGAGGCCATTTGGGGGTTAGCAAGGTGTGATGTCGGGGTGTCACAGGGATCAGTGCTGGGGCCTCAGCTTTTTGCAATCTATACCCCTGCCTCAGATGGGCAGCAAGTGTGTGATGGGGAAATTTACTGATGACTTTAGCAAGTTTTGAGAAGTTAGTGATGATTCAAAGATTGGATGGAAAGTAAAGGATGGGAAGAGGATCTAAGTAACCTTTATTTTTAATCCACTTGCAGGATGAGGGCGTCACTGGTCAAGCCAGCATTTATTGCCCATCCATAATTACCCGGAGGGCAGTTAAGAGTCAACCCCATTGCTGTGGGTCTGGAGTCACATGTAGGCCAGACCAGGGTAAGGATGGTAGTTTCCTTCCCTAAAGGACATTAGTGACCCAGGTGGGTTTTCCCAACAATGGATTCATGATCATCATTGACTCCTAGTTCCAGTTATTTTTGAACAAACTCTTTTCCCTGGGGTCGGGGAGTCCAGAACTAGAGGGCATAGGTTTAGGGTGAGAGGGGAAAAATATAAAAGAGACTTAAGGGGCAACTTTTTCACACCCCGAGGGTGGTACGTGTATGCCAGAGGATTTGGTGGAGGCTGGTACAATTGCAACAGTTAAAAGGCATCTGGATGGGTATATGAATAGGAAGGGTTTGGAGGGATTATGGGCCGGGTGCTGGCAAATGGTACTAGATTGGGTTGGGGTATCTGGTCGGTATGGACGAGTTGGGTTGAAGGGTCTGTTTCTATGCTGTACATCTCAATGACTCTAATTCAACTTACACCACCAGCTGCCAATGTGGGATATGAACCCCAGATTCCCACAACATTACCAGGATGGTAACCTCTTGGTTAATAATAACACAATAGAATACAGCACAGGAACAGGCCGCTCGGCCCACCAAGCGTGCACTGGTTCCTAGTCCTTATTTAGCTCTGTTCCTGACTGCCCATGTGCTGTTCACCTCCCATTCCGGTCTCTTTCAGGTTACTCTTTAAGCGGTGCCTGCATCCACCACCTCCACTAGCAGTGTGTTCCAGGCACCCACCACCCTCTGTGTGAAACATATTCCCTGCTCCTCTCCCTTAAACCTTCCCCCCTCCCCTTAAACCTTCCCCCTCCCCTCAAACCTTCCCCCTTTCCCCTTGGCAGACCCCTTTCTCAAGAGTTGCCAGGAATTTAGAGGGCTTGTACTGCTTCATTCCTGGCAGTGCGGAACAATGGCCACTGCTGGGCGAGGCAGGCCAGGCCCCAACAAGAGGTAGATATTGTTTTGACGACACAGGATCTCTTTAAGTGGCAGCCGTCCTATTGACAAAGCACTGCCTCCCCAATTCACAAGCCTGTAGACTGGCTATTACTGAGCTATGCAGCATTCTCCTCCACCACAAATGGAATATCATCAGCAACAAGAATCAATCTCTTCAATGTGCTTCAAAATGCCATGGACAAGAGCACAGAACAGGGAACAGTACAGCACAAGAACAGCCCCTTCAGCTCACTACATATGTGCCGACCATGATGCCATTCCAAACTAATCCTATTTACTTGTATATAGTCCATATCCCTCTATTCCTTGCCTGTTCATATATTTGTTTAAATGTCTCTTAAATGTTGCTATTGTATCAGCTTTTACCATCTCCCCTGGCAGTGCATTCTAGACACCTACCACCCTCTCCCCTTAACCTTCCCCCACACCCCTTAAACCTTCCCCCTCTCCCCTTCGACCTGTACCCTCTTGTAATTGACCTTTCCACCCCGGGAAAAAGCCTCTGACTATCCACTCTCTCTATGCCTCACCATTTTGTGGACCTATGTCGGGCCGCCCCCTTATTCTCTGTCTTTCCAGTGAGAACAATATTGAGTCTATCCAACCTCTCCTCATGAAGCAAACCTTCCAGACCAGACAGTATCCCAGTAAACCTTCTCGTCACCCTCTCCAAAGCATCCACATCCTTCTGGTTGTGTGGCAGACAGAGCTGCACGCAATGTTCCAAATGTTGCCTGAAATATTCCAATGGGGCTGGAACAGAAGTTGCCAACGTTTATATTTGACTCCGGGGCCAATGAAGCCGCGTGTACTGTGTCTTATTGACCACCGTATCCTCCTGTGTTGCCACTTTCAGGGATGTGTGGGCCTGTCCACCCAGATCCCTCTGTTCGACAACGCCCCTCAGCGGTTCTGCCATTTATCGTAACAGTCACATCTGAAGTTGATCTTCAGCTGAGCGATAACCCAGTCCTGGGCTATCACTGCCCGTACAGGGATAGCCAGGGGGACTAAGTGAATGAGCAAACATTTGGAAGGCAGGAAACCGTGGACTTGTCCACTTTGGCCGGACAAAGGGCAGAGTGTTTTGTGATTCGAGAGAGATTGTGGGGTGTTTGAGGTGCTGTGACATGAGTCACATTGAGGGAGTACACGCAGAAGTGATCGAGGAGGTGAGTGGGATGCTGCTGTCCATCACGGGAGGGATAGAATCTGAGAGCGGGGGAGGAAAGTATCGTTGGAGGGAAGGAGGAACGCTGGAGATCTGAGTCATTTCGGACTCTAAGCTCTGCTCCTCCTCCCTCTGCAGAAGCTGCTGAGATTGTACAAGCTGTTATCAAAACCAGAGGTACCTTGTTACAATTGAACTGAGTGCGATCTCAGTCAATAGATGTGAGGCTGGAAAAGCACTGCAGATCGGACAGCATCCGAGGAGCAGGAATAGCCGAATCAGCCCAAAACGGTGACGTTCCTGCTCCTCGGCTGTTGCCTGACCCACTGTGCTTTTCCAACCCCACATGTACTGACTGTTACATCCAGCGCCTGCAGTCCTTACTGTCTCCACGAGTGAGATCACATCTGCAGGACCCTCTGGAGGAAAGAATTCCAAGGATTCGTCACCGTCGGAGTCAGGAAGTTCCTCCCCCACTTTGTCCCCGTTGGTCTGGACAGTGTTGGTTACGCACCCCTGCTGTATACAAACAGAAACCCCTCTGATCGTCCAACCAATCAAACCCCTTAAAAGGGAACGGTCACTGAGGTTACTGGTTGAGGACATTAACAGCAAAGGGGAAAGTTGGGAGAACTGAGGGGGCAGGGGTTTAGTGCCATCGGATGGATGTGAAAGTGGAGTACCGCGGTCTCTTTTGTTCAAGAAAGGACCCGTGGTGGCTCAGTGGTTAGCACTGCTGCCTCACAGGACCAGGGTCCCAGGTTCAATTCCAGCCTCGGGTGACTGTCTGTGTGGAGTTTGCACATTCTCCCCGTGTCTGCGTGGGTTTCCTCCCACAGTCCAAAAATGTGCAGGTTAGGGTGGATTGACCATGCTAAATGGCCCATAATGTTCAGGGATTTGCAGGTTAGGGGTATTAGTCAGGGGAAATGTACAGTAATAGGGTAGGGGAATGGGTCAGTGTGGACTTGTTGGGCCAAATGGCCTGTTTCCACAGTGGAGGGGTTCTATAAAGAGTGACCGAGTGGATTCCTGGGGTGAAAGGGGTTATCACACAAGGGAAGGTTGGGCCTCAATCCTGTGGGACTGCGAGGACTGAGTGTGATCTTACTGAAGTGTGTAACATCCCGGGGAGGGGGGGATGTGCCAGGGCGGGTGCTGAAAAGAAGCTTCCCCTCGTGGGGAGACCAAGGTGTGGAGGTGCTGGGCTTGGACTGGGGGGTACAAGGTTAGAAGTCACCCCGCACCAGGTGATAGTCCAGCAGGTTTATTTGAAACCACAAGCTTTCGGAGCGCTGCTCCTTCCAGTGATCCAAAGGGGGAGACTAAAACTAGGGAATTCCAAGATAAAAACAAGGGATAGAACCAAGAACAGCTGATGCTGGAAATCTGAAACAAAAGTGCAGGAGCAACTCAGCTCCGTGGAGAGAGAAAAAGATGGGGTCCACTGTCACTCCTCTTTGGAGAATGAAGAACATCGAACATAGAACGTTCCAGCGCAGTACAGGCCCTTCGGCCCTCGATGTTGTGCCGCCCTGTGGAACCAATCTGAAGCCCATCTAACTGACACCATTCCATTCTCGTCCATGTGCCTATCCAATGACCATTTCAATGCCCCTAGAGTTGGCGGGTGTCCCACTGTTGCAGGCAGCGCATTCCACACCCCAGCTACACTCTGGAGAATACTCACATTCGGAGGATGGCTGAACGTTTGCCAAGCATCATGGTGACAAAGTGCCGGTAGGAGATGGTCTCGCTGCTGCCCCCTGTCACCTCAGCTATCAGCTTCTTCACCTCCAGGTGAGTCTTCGGCACTCCCAGTTTCTCCAGCATCTGTTTCAGACTCATCAGATCTGAATGGGACAGGCCACAATGAAGACATTTGAGAACAGTATCACTGGCCAACCTCCCACAAGGGGGTTAAAGAGGCCAATCAGCCCTTCTGCTTAACACCGATGCTAACCCCAACATTGACTTGACCCTGGAGATGTTGTCTCCACTCATCGTATTGACATAGTTCCTGGAGGTACCTTTTCCCCCTGGGAGTGGGGGGAACGGTCACATGAATCACAGGTTAATGATTTACGCTCCCTCCACTTTGGCCTTTCCCATTGCCCCAGATTTAGGTCATGGGCTCCCAACTTCCATATTTAAAGGGGGTTCATTGGCCGAAACAAGTGGGGACACGGGGACCACCCCCTCCCTCCAGAAGCAATTCCTTTTGGAAAACATGCCAGCCACAGAAACAGGCCATTCAGTCCATCCAAGGCTTCATACGAACCTCCTGCAATAGGGCAAGATGACCCTGACCCTATCCTTCCATCCCTCTCTCCCTCCTCGGTTTATCCAGCTCCCCCGCCCAATAAGGCATCAAAACCCGTCACCCTGACCACTCCCAGTGGTTGCCCACTCCCCATTCTCACTGCTCTCTGGGTAAACAGGTTTCTC
>NC_057739.1:43571079-43574858 GCF_004010195.1 Chiloscyllium plagiosum
ACTTGGGGGTCAAGCCCACATCTCCCTGAAACTGGCCACATAGGTAGGTAGGGTGGTCAAGAAGGCGTATGGCGTGCTTGCCTTTATTGGTCGGGGAATTGAGTACAAGACTCAGGATGTTGTGTTCCAGCTTTATGAGACTTTGGTTAGGCCACACTTAAGAGTATTCCATTCAATTCTGGTTGCTGCATTACAGGAAGGTCTGGAGGCTTGGGAGGGGGTGCAGAAGAGGTTTCCCAGGACGCTGCCTGGATTAGAGGGTAGGAGCTATAAGGAGGGGCTAGAAAAACTCGGGGTGTTTTCTCTGGAATGATGGAAGCTGAGGGGAGTCTATAAAATTATCAGAGGCTTGGATAGGGTTGATGGTCAGAATATTTTCTGGGAAAAATGAGGGAGCATGCATTTAAGGTGAAAGGGGGAAAGTTCAAAGGAGATGTGAGGGGTAAGATTTTTACACAGAGAGTGATAAGGAGTCTGGAGTGTACTCCCAGAGGTGGTAGTGGAGGCAGATACGATAGGGGCATTTAAGGGACTTTTGGATAAATGCATGAATGTGTAAGGAATGGAGGGATATGGACTAAGGGCAGGCAGAAGGGATTAGATTAATTTGGCATCATGTTCGGCACAACACTGTGGGCCAAGTGGCCTGTTCCTGTGCTGTACTGCTCCAGAATTAGCTACAACCCTAGCTGAGCTGTTTCAGTACAGCCACAACGCTGGCATCTGCTGAACATTGCAGAAGGTAATCAGGCATGTGCAAGACCATATCCAACCTGGCCACTTACTGTCTCATCAGTCTCCTCTTGATCATCAACAGTATGGTGAAGGGATTCTCAACAGTGGTATCAAGCAGCAATTGCAAGCACAAACCCTGCTCAGTTTGGGCTGTGCCAGGACCACTCAGCGTCTGACCCCTGTACAGCCTTGATTCAGGCATGGATGAAAGAGCTGAATTCCAGAGGGGAGGGGAGAGGGACAGCCCTTGACATCAAGGCTGCGTTCGACTGAGTGTGACATCAAGGAGCCCCGAGCAAAATCTGGAGTTAATGTGAACTGGGGAATCTCTCATTGATTGGAGCTATATTTAGCAGAAAGGAAGATGGTCATGGTTGTTGGGGGTCTGTCACCTTCACTCCAGGACATCTCTGCAGGAGTTCCTCAGGATAGTGTCCTAGACCCAATCATCTTCAGCTGCTTCATCAATAATCTTCACTCATCGTATGGTCAGAAGTGAGAATGTTGGCCGATGGTTGCTCAATGTTCAGCACCTTTTGTGTCTCCTCAGATACTGAAATAGTCCATGTTCGATACAGCAAGATCTGATCAAATTCCAGCCTTGGGCTGACAAGTAACATTTGCATCACACAAGTGCCAGGCAATGACCATCTTCAACAAGAGAGAATCTAACCATCGCCCCTTGACATTCAATGATCTTATGAGGAAAGGCTGAGGGACTTGGGTCAGTTCTCATTGCAAAGAAGGCGGCTAAGAGAAGATTTGATAGAGATACAAGATGATCAGAGGATGAGCAGAGGGATCTTGGTGTCCATGTACACAGATCTTTGAAAGTTGCCACCCAGGTAAATAGTGCAGTGAAGAAGGCATATGGCGTACTGGCTTTTATTGGTAGAGGAATTGAGTTCCGGAGCCCTGAGGTCATGTTGCAGTTGTATAAGACTCTGGTGCGGCCGCATCTGGAGTATTGTGTGCAGTTTTGGTCTTACGAGGGGGCATAGCTTTACATTAAGGGGTGGTAGGTATAGGACAGATGTTAGGGGTAAGTTCTTTTCTCAGCGAGTCGTGAGTTCATGGAATGCCCTGGCAGTAGCAGTGGTGGACTCTCCCTCTTTATGGGCATTTAAGCGGGCATTGGATAGGCATATGGAGGATAGTGGGCTAGTGTAGGTTAGGTGGGCTTGGATCGGCGCAACATCGAGGGCCGAAGGGCCTGTACTGCGCTGTATTCTTCTATATTCTATGTTCTATGATCAGAAGATTAGATAGGGTAGACAGTGGAAGTTTTTTCCCTAGGATGATGACATCAGCTTGTACGAGAGGGCATAGCTACAAATTGAGGAGTGATAGATTTAAGACAGATGTCAGAGGCAGGTTCTTTACTCAGAGAGCGGTAAGGGCGTGGAATATCCTACCTGCCAATGTAGTTACCTCAGCCTCATTAGGGAGATTTAAACAATCCTTGGATAAGCACATGGATGATTTTGGGATAATGTAGGAGGATGAGCTGAGAATAGTTCACAGGTCGGCGCAACATCGAGGGCTGAAAGGCCTGTTCTGAGCTGTATTGTTCTATGTTCTATTATTGAACTCTCTACTATCAACATCCTGGGCATTACCACTGATCACAAACTAAACTTCACTGGCCATAAAAAATACTGTGGCTACAGGGGCAGGTCACGGACTAGGAATCGTTTGGCCAGTTACTCACCTCCAGACTCCCCAAAACCTGCCCACCATCTACAAGGTGCCCACAAGTCAGGAGTGTGATGGAATACTCCCCACTTGCCTGGATGGGGGCAGCTCCAACAACACTCAAGAAGTTGGACACCATCCAGGACAACAGCCAGTTTGAGTAGCTCCCCATCTACCATCTTCAACATTCACTCCCTTTTAATGAGTAAGTCAGAGACCTTCCAAAGTGTGAACCAGTCACACCGTCCCTCCTGATAACAAATGAAAATATCTGGTGAAGGAAGACTGAGAAATTCTGATCAACACAAGAGCCATCCCAGCAGATCCTGGGAACACACACCATCGAACTGCTTCACAGTTTCCCCTCCATCCATAACACCCATGTTTTTTTTTCCCATCTGTATGTGCACGTGTGTATCTGTGTGTGCACGTGTGTGTGTGTGTGTTTTAGTCTGTGTGTGTGTAGCAAGCAAGTTTATAATGGGGATTTGAGCTTTAACTAGTACAGTTATATACCAACAGGAGTTCAATTGTTTATCCGCAGTCTGGGTTCGTTTATTAGCAATAAATAGTGATGCTTGTTAAATACACAAACCTGTCAACCTGGGTAAAGTGGGGAATTCTGCATACCTTTCAAAATCATTAATGTTTGTGATGATTCTAAGAATAGCAAAGCCTGAATTTCAGCACTGCCCCAGTGAAGTATAATTACACAGAATTATAAGAGTTATAGAGTGGGTAAAATCCCCATATTGGACAAGGGAACAATTCCATTGAGGATCCAAGTGAGGATTGCAGATGCTGGTGAGTCAGAGTCGAGAGTGAGTTGCTGGAAAAGCACAGCAGGTCAGGCAGCATCGAAGGAGCAGGAGAGTCGACGTTTCGGGCATAAGCCCTTCATCAGGAATGAGGCTTCTGAGCTGAGGGGATGGAGAGATAAATGGGAGGGGGGTTGGGGCTGGGGGCAAGGTAGCTGGGAAGGTTATAGGTAGATGAAGATGAATTAGTATTTAATACTGAGGCTAACACACCCTGAGGCCTATGCACTTGGCCATATCACCAACTTGAGTAAATGAAACATTTGTTGCTGTCAGTGCTAGAGTGGAAGCAGAAAATATATCCTGCCAAAATTGATTGTAATCTGCTGTATCTGTATTTATATATGGCCACTGGAGGGTGCTATTACATTAACTCCGCACTGTCTCTGTCTTGGGAGAGTGGTGGGAGGCAGGGTAGAGGGAGCTTTACTCTGTATCTAACCCCATCCTGCCCCTGTCCTGGGAGAGGGATGGGAGGCAGGGTAGAGGGAGCTTTACTCTGTATCTAACCCCATCCTGCCCCTGTCCTGG
>NC_057739.1:43577738-43581118 GCF_004010195.1 Chiloscyllium plagiosum
CTTGTCTCAGTCCCAACCCTCGAACTCAGCACCACCTTCCTGACCTGCAATCTTCTTCCTGACCTCTCCGTCCCCACCCCACTTCAGCCTATCACCCTCACCTTAACCTCCTTCCACCTATCACATTCCCAATACCCCTCCCCCAAGTTCTCCTCCCTACCATTTATCTTAGCCTGCTTGGCACACCCTCCTCATTCCTGAAGAAGGGCTCATGCCCGAAATGTCGACTCCTGCTCCTTGAATGCTGCTTGACCTGCTGCGCTTTTCCAGCAACACTCCAATCTCCAGCATTTGCAGTCTCACTTTCTCTGTATCTAACCCCATCCTGCCCCTGTCCTGGGAGAGGAATGGGTGACAGGGTAGAGGGAGCTTTACTCTGTATCTAACCCCAAACTTCCCCTGTCCTGGGAGAGTGATGGGAGACAGGGTAGAGGGAGCTTTACTCTGTATCTAACCCCATCCTGCCCCTGTCCTGGGAGAGTGATGGGAGACAGGGTAGAGGGAGCTTTACTCTGTATCTAACCCCATCCTGCCCCTGTCCTGGGAGAGTGATGGGTGACAGGGTAGAGGAAGCTTTACTCTGTATCTAACCCCATCCTGCCCCTGTCCTGGGAGAGTGATGGGTGACAGGTTAGAGGAAGCTTTACTCTGTATCTAACCTCATCCTGCCTCTGTCCTGGGAGTGATTGATGGTGGAAAGTGTAGAGGGTGCTTTTCTCTGTATCTAACCCCAGGAAAGGGATTAAATATTTTGCTGACAGCTGATGGAAGAAGGGGTCAGTTTTGTGGGGAACATCAATAGCAGTAGAGAGGATTGGGCTGATCTGAATGGCCTATTTCTGTGCTGTGTGTATCACTCCAAGGAATATAGAGACTGTGCTGCCCAGAGGCTGCTGGTAAACATTGGATGAAAGATGATTCACTCACACACAGGCTGCCTGTACTGTAGCCTGAGGCAATTCTGAGAATGAATATTCAATCTCTGGTCATTGAAATGGTCTGTTTCTTTGCTGATTTGGAGATGTTGGACTGGGGTGTACAAAGTTAAAAATCACACAACACCAGGCTATAGTCCAGTGTGATTTTTAACTTTGTTTCTTTGCAGTTTGTGATATGGTCAGCTCTGGGTTTGTTCAAAATATTGCATCCGTTGTATGACCCTGTGATCTTTTACTATAAATTCTGTGTCCTATGATCCTGCCCCACAGCTCCCTGATGAAGGAGCAGCGCTTCAAAAGCTAGTGCTTCCAAATAGATCTGTTGGACTATAACCTGGTGTTGGAGAAAGTGAGGACTGCAGATACTGGAGATCAGAGTCGAGAGTGTGGTGCTGGAAAAGCACAGCAGGTCAGGCAGCATCCGAGGAGCAGGAGAATCAACGTTTCAGGCATAAGCCCTTCATCAGGAAGCCCTTCATAACCTGTGTGATTTTTAACTTTGTCCACCCAGTCCAACACCAGCACCTCCACATCATTGGTAATAAGACGCATCCTGTTCAAGTAACTGACAATGACACACACTTATAGGTGGAGGTTTGGAGAGTAACTTTGACTTTGGGCGATATGGGATTGGCTACCTGTATGTTGGTCAAGAACCAGTATTGACCCTTCACTGAGCAGGGTGAGACCCCCACCCTCTCAAACACCACTCCCCTCCCTCCCTGAGCTTTATTCTTTCCCCCCGAACCACCAAAAAACATTTACAACTTAGCCACTTCATCCAGAATCATATTATCTGTTTGTTATCACACTGCTGGGTGTTTTTGGGATCTTACTCTGCACAAAGTCAGGCGACACCAGGTTTATTTAAAATCTCAAGCCTTCACCAGGTGAAGTCTTCACCTTTTCCTTTATTCACAGGATGAGGGGGTCCCTGGCTAGACCAGGGTTTATTGCCCGTCCCTAATTGTTCAGAGTTAGCCACGTTGCTGTGGGCCTGGAGTCACGTGTAGGCCAGACCAGGTAAGGATGGCAGTTTCCTTCCCTAAAAGGGATTAGTGACCCAGAAGGGTCTTTCTGACAATTGTCAATGGATCCATGGTCATCATTAGTGTTGGACTTTGGCTCAATCTACAAACTTACTTTCTTCTATGTGTGAGCCAAGTCCTGCGTGTTCTTTTAAATGAAGCAATAGGAGAAGATATTCGGTCTCACACTCTTAATTTATTTTACACAGTAAGTGAACAAAGCATTCAGAGCTCTGGGTCTAAACCTCTTTGTCCCTGACAAACTACAAAGTTTCAACTTTGATCTCCAGCATCTGCAGACCTCACTTTCTCCTCAAACTACAAAGTGTATCAGTTCAAAAAGTAAGACCTGGTTTTGTCCCTGCCCCAGTCTTTTATACAATAAAAAACGTCATATAAACACTGAGGTAGAATTATCTTCTGATTGGGTGTTAGTCTGACTCCTTTCCCCACCTTCTTACATTCCTCGCTGTCCGACCCCACGTGACCTTCTTTTGCCCGCGAAATGGGGCATCACGTGACCTCCTCGACCCACTTCCGGGGCGCGAAACGGGGACGTCACGTGGCCACGCCCCCTGCTTGGGTTACAGAGTCACCACAATTTTGAGTGCTGAATCCATCCACAGTCACAGCCAGCCTTCCGTTTTTAAAGTAAGAAATATATTTACATTAGACTCCTAATTCCAGATTTTTATTGAATTCAAACTCCACCATCTGCCATGGTGGGATTCAAACCTGGGACCCCAGAACATTAAGCTGGGTCTCTGGTTTAACAGTCCAGCGATAATACCCCTCGGCTATTGCCTCCCCTTATGTGGGGGGGGGGGCGCTCCAAAAGCTTGTGATTCCAAATAAACCTGTTGGACTATAACCTGGTGGTGTCTGACTTCTACTACAAACCGACCGACTCCCACAGCTACCTGGACTACACCTCCTCCCACCCTGCCCCCTGTAAAAACGACACATTCTTCTCCCAATTCCTTCGACTCCGCCGCATCTGCTCCCAGGAGGACCAGTTCCAAAAACGCACATCCCAGATGGCCTCCTTCTTCAAGGACCGCAATTTCCCCCCCAACGTGATCGACGATGCCCTCCACCGCATCTCTCCCACTTCCCGATCCTCCGCCCTTGAACCCCGCCCCTCCAACCGCCACCAGGACAGAACCCCACTGGTCCTCACCTACCACCCCACTAACCTCCATGTACAGCGCACCATCCGCCGCCATTTCCGCCACCTCCAAACGGACCCCACCACCAAGGATATATTTCCCTCCCCTCCCCTATCAGCATTCCGTAAAGACCACTCCCTCCGTGACTCCCCCGTCAGATCCACACCCCCCACCAACCCAACCTCCACTCCCGGCACCCTCCCCTGCAACCGCAGGAGGTGCAAGACTCGCGCCCACACCTCCCC
>NC_057739.1:43581345-43585611 GCF_004010195.1 Chiloscyllium plagiosum
TCCCGACCTCTCCGCCCCCACCCCCGTCTGACCTATCACCCTCACCTTGACCTCTTTCCACCTATCACATTTCCGACGCCCCTCCCCCAAGTCCCTCCTCCCTACCTTTTATCTTAGCCTGCTGGACCAACTTTCCTCATTCCTGAAGAAGGGCTAATGCTCGAAACGTCGATTCTCCTGTTCCCTAGATGCTGCCTGACCTGCTGCGCTTTTCCAGCAACACATTTCCATCTCTGACTTCTGACCTTGTCCACCCCAGTCCGACACGGGGCACTCCCACAAATCATGGCCATATCCTAACAATGGCTCGCATCAAAATGTGCTTCAATGAGTGGAAAACGCTTCGAGGCATCCTGAGGTCACGAAAGGTGCTACTTAAATGTAATCCTTCTTCATCCGTAATTATACAAGCAGCTTATGTCAGTCTGGTGCCTGTGAGAAGTCGTTTCTTGTTCGCTTCATTAGCATTGTAATTAAGAGGGAAACAGCTATTATCCCAGTCAAATTGAATGCAATATTAATTAGGTCCTGAGTGGGATATTGACCCTGAGACTGATTGACTCAGACAGCATCCTTGGAGCTAAATCTGAGGGATGAAAAGACTGTACTGGCAATTAAACGCTTGTTAAACATTAAGAGTGTCAAATGCATCCTTCTTTAAGGGAAAATAAACAATTCCTTTTCAGTGATGATTTGCAAATGGATTTAAATTGTAATTCCTGTAGATGTCTTTCTTCATCAAGTTATGCTGAGATTTAAGGCTGCATTAATTTAATTCAGAGACTAAGGCCATGAAAACGCAGTGAACATTTTGAGGGAACTGAGTCAAGAGTGTGGTGCTGGAAAAGCACAGCAGGTCAGGCAGCATCCGAGGAGCAGGAGAGTCGACGTTTCAGGGAAAAGAGAGGGGGATGGAGAGATAAATGAGAGGGGAAGGGAGCTGGGAGTGCAATAGTTGGATGGAGGTGGGGGTAAAGGTGATAGGTCGGAGGAGAGGGTGGAGCGGATAGGTGGGAAGGAAGATGGAGAGATGGGACAGGTCATAAGGGCGGTGCCAAATTGGAAGGTTGGGCCTGGGGTAAGGTGGGGGGAGGGGAAATGAGGAAACTGTTGAAGTCCACCTTGATGCCCTGGGGTTGAAGTGTTCCGAGGCGGAAGATGAGGCGTTCTTCCTCCAGGCGTCGGATGGTGAGGGAGCGGTGGTGAGGGAGGCCCAGGATTTCCATGTCCTCGGCAGAGTGGGAGGCGGAGTTGAAATGTTCAGCCACGGGGCGGTGGGGTTAATTGGTGCGGGTGTCCCAGAGAACCTTGGGGAAATGATTGAGTGACGTTCCATCTCTAAACTCACAGTCGGACATTTCCGGTAGAGGGTGAATATCAAAACGAAAATCTCAGTTGCTCAAACTTCTGATCCTAAACACTCCAACCCTGCTGTAACTGACAGGGAAATGGTTCTTCATAATTTATTGGATGAATCCACAATTATTCATGGAAACCCTACAGTGTGGAAGCAGGTCATTCAGCTCATACCAACCCTCTGAAGAGCATCCTGCCTCACTCCCCTATAATCCTGTATTTCCCATGGCTAATCCACCTAACCTCCAAATTCCTGGACACTATGGGGGATTTCCCATGGTCAATCCGCCTAAACTGCAAACCCTGGGACTGTGGGGGGGGAAACCGGAGCCCCCAGAGGAACCCCGCACAGACACGGGGAGAATATGCAAACTCCAGCCGATTGAGGGTGGAATGGAACTCAGGTCCCTGGTGCTGTGAGGCAGCCGTGCTAACCACTGGCCTGCTGTGCTGTGTTGTTTTTAATGAGCTAATACCTTGGCGGGGGAAAACCGCAGAACAATACGCAGTTAATCCAGGACAATGCAGCCTATTTCCTCCAAATACTTCTCCCACCTTAAACATTCACACCCTCCAGTACCAATGTACAGTAGCAGCAGTGTGTACTATCTACAAGTTGCTCTGCACCAAAGCCTCTCAGGCAGCACTTTCCAAACCCAAAACCACTTCCATCTCGAAGGGCACAGGCAGCAGATACATGGGGACACCACCCCCTGCAAGTTCCCCTCCAGGCTCCTCACCATCCTGGCTTGGAAATACTGTATATCACCATTCCTTCCTTCACTGCTGCTGGGGCAAAATCCTGAGACTTGCTTCTTAACAGCTTTGTAGGCAGAACTATGCCCTAAGGACTACAGTGATTCACGCAGGCGGCTCACCCCCACCTACTCCAGGACAATTAGGGATGCGCTACAGGAGCCCATGTCTCATGAATGAATAAATTTTTTAAAATACATTCAACTTGCTGACTAAAATGTTCCACTGCTTATTTCTTTTGAAATCTGTCCTGAGAGTCATGAATGATTGACTTGCCAATATTTCAGTGCAGCCTCAGTGGGGGAAAGTGCAGGAGGCTATAGAGACCCTTAAGCCACTACTCAATTTGAAAATGACTGAATTATTGAATTGAATTTATTGTCCCGTGTACGAGGCACAGTGAAAAGCTTTGTCGTGCGAGCAATGCAGGCAGATCACAGAGTTAAGTAGCGTAGATCAGTAAATAATAGGTAGACAGCAGCAAAAACACTAAATTAAACACTAAAAGATAACACAGAGCTACAGATGTAGAGCTGGAAAAGCACAGCAGGTCAGACAGCATCCGAGGAGCAGGAAAGTCAACATTTCAACTCAAAACCTCCTCTCTCCTACTCCCCAAATGCTGTCTGACCTGCTGTGCTTTTCCAGCTCTACATCTTTTGACTCTGACTTCCAGCCTCTGTGGTTATGGAAGTTAATTTGGTAGTTATGCAGCTAACTGTGTAATGCATGCACAGGATCATATAACAGGGCTCCAGTAACGGATAATGTTAGTGCATTGTGATAGGCTAGTTAAATCACTGATAGATGAGCTAATACTAAAGGCGATGGTGTTGTAATGTGATAGGTTGAGTGCAACGTAGGGAACCAGTGAGGCAGAGGATGATGAGAGTAGGAAGGTGGAACAAGCCAGTATGATTGGGTATGCTAGTGCTATCAGGCAGAGGTGGAGAACTGCAGATGCTGGAGATTAGAGTGGTGCTGGAAAAGCACAGCAGGTCAGACAGCATCCGAGGAGCAGGAAAATCGACGTTTCGGGCAAAAGCCCTTCAACAGGAACCTTTTGCCCGAAACGTCAATTTTCCTGCTCCTCAGATGCCACCTGACCTGCTATGCTAATACTATCAGACAAGCTCGGGAACCTAAGACTGTATAAACTGCGGGGAGACAAAGGTCTCGTGGGTGGCCAGGGAAGACATTTTCTGGCTGTCACAGCTTTGGTTTGGCAAGATTAAAGTTTAATTTTTGTGAAGGATTTTCTGCGTCTCCTGGTAATTGTTTTTACAGAATATTGAGTGATTCTTCCACAAGATGGTCCGTCCTGTTCCCGTTGAGCTACAGTTGTTGGAAATATGAAGCAAACAAAACCAGAGGTTGCTGGGGAAACTCACCAGATCCAGCAGCGTCTATGGAGAGAAGGCAGAGTTAATGTTTCCAGTCCAGTGACTCCCCGAAACGTTAACGCCACTTCTCTCTCCACAGAAGCTGCCAGACCTCCTGCTGAGTTTCTTTACCAATTAGTGTGAATTCATTCATCGGCATCTGGACTTCAAAACCTTTAATATCCTTGGACAGCACCAATCACAGACCTTCCATCACTGGCCCTCACTCAGCCTCAACTACTTAGAGTCATAGAGATTAGCGAGTTTTGAGAAGATTTGTAGCTCAGGTTGAGGTTCTGGATGCTGAGCTGGAAGGTTCATTTCCAGACGTTTCGTTACCTTACTAGGTAACATCTTCAGTGGGCCTCAGGCGAAGCAATGCTGAAAGTTCCTGATTTCTATTTATATGTTTCCAAAGAAGCCCAAACATATAAATAGAAAGCAGAAATTTTCAGCATTGCTTTGCATGAGGTCCACTGAAGATGTTACCTAGTAAGGTAACGAAACGTCTGGAAATGAACCTTGCAGCTCAGCAAGCAAACCTACATCCAAAGGTCATAGAGATGTGCAGCATGGAAACAGACCCTTCGGTCCAACCCGTCCATGCTGACCAGATATCCCAACCCAATCTAGTCCCACCTGCCAGCACCCGGCCCATATCCCTCCAAACCCTTCCTATTCATATACACATCCAAATGCCTCTTAAATGTTGTAATTGTACCAGCCTCCACCATTTCCTCTGGCAGTTCATTCCACACACATACCACCTCTG
>NC_057739.1:43585781-43587081 GCF_004010195.1 Chiloscyllium plagiosum
TTTCAAGGAGCTATGAACCTGCACTCCAAGGTCTCTTTGTTCAGCAACACTCCCTAGGACCTTACCATTAAGTGTATAAGTCCTGCTAAGATTTGCTTTCCCAAAATGCAGCACCTCGCATTTATCTGAATTAAACTCCATGAAGGAGAAAGTTTGAGATTTCCATTCCTGTATGTTTGGAAAAATATTTCCCAACATCACCCTCCGAACATCCTGGCTCTAATTTTAAGATTCTGTACTGCACACACCCCCACTCTCCCTCACCTTGTTCTGGCCACCAGAAATACTCAGGGAAGAATTCGATCATTCTATTATTCTCTGAAGCTGGCAGAAGGTGAAGTGATAAAATCGCAGCAAGGGCTGAGGGAAATCTTGCGGCACGGAGGGTAATGTCCCTCCCTCAGAGCCAGAAGCTCTGGATTCGAGACCCACTCCAGGCATTGGTGGCCAAGGAAGGTGTGCTCATAATGGGGTGAAACAAGTTGATTATTAACATGTCAATCTCTCCAACACAGACCACCAGCAGGTGGTTAGTAGAATGTAAGAGCGACATTCATCACTACCCTGAGCTCGAGATTACAATATGCAGAGAGGGGCCAAGTGCTGGCAAACGGGACGAGATTAATGTAGAACATCTGATCGGCACGGATGAATTGTTGCTGTGCTCTACATCCATGTAGAAGCAGGGAGGTTCTTTCCACCAGCCAGTAAAACGAAAACTAGGGGGGGGATAGCCTCAAAGTAAGGGGGAAGAAAGTAAGGGGGACCCTGAGTTGAGCAGGAACCTCTTCCCCCAAAGGGTTGTGAATCTGTGGGATTCCCCGCCCAGTGAAGCAGTGTGAGGCTACCTCACTGAATGTTTTGAAGGCAAAGGTAGATTTTTGAACAGTAACGGGATCAAGGGTTATAGTGAGAGGGTGGGTAAGTGGAGCTGAGGGTATAAAGAGATCAGCCCTGATCTTATTGAATGGCGGGGCGGGCTCGAGGGGCCAGATGGGCCTACTCCCATCCTAGTCCTTATGACTGTAAATGTTTGTACCCAAAGCAACATCCCCGAGCTAACCAGGATGTGTAACATCAATGAGAAGCTGGGAGTGTTCTACTCACTGCAGAGAAGGGGATTAGAAAGAGTTCAAAATCACCGGGAGGAAATAAGGAGACACTGTTTTCAGTCGACAGGCAGGAGGCTGGAAGATCACAGCCGGCCAGGCAGCATCAGGAGGTGGGGAAGTCAACGTTTCAGGTGGAACCTTTCTTCAGGACTGGGGGGAGCCACAGATGAAGGGGGGGCAGGGGAGGG
>NC_057739.1:43587108-43593643 GCF_004010195.1 Chiloscyllium plagiosum
GGGGGGGGTTATTTGAAATTGGGGAACTCAATGTTGAGTCCTCTGGGCTGTAGGCTGCCCAAGCGGAAGATAAAGTGTCGATCCTCCAATTTGTGATTTGGAGGCCGAGGATGGTTGTTTCGGGAGAGGGAATGGGAATTAAAATGGGCAGTGACCAGGACGTCAGGCTAGGATGTTTGGCAAAGCCTCATTCTTGAATGTTTGCATCAACTGAGCTGGAACATTTTAGAAAGAACTGAAGGTTCGGGAGCCAGTTTGGGTGAAGCAGCTGTAGATGCAAAATTGAGTCAGATTCGGCAGCTCCGAGAGGAGCTGGTTTGTTGAACTCGGAAATTTGACATTCATAAACAGATGCTTCCAGGTGATCAGCAGCATTCCAAACAGATAAGCACCAGACTCAATATCCAGTGAACCAAGGAGACAGGGAATGTCTCATTAATCTCCACAGTTAGAACACGGCTTCCTGCCTCTGACTGGGAAATTGCAATTGGCTGATCTACCGTGGGAAAGCTGAAAAAAAAATACAATTAGCATCAGGTTCAAAGATTTATTTAAATTCAGCCTGCAGTTAATTTTTTACGAAATGACATAATGCACGAAGGATAAAAATCACTGAGGAACTGAGTGAGATTCAAAGGGACTTTCTGTGTATGTATGTGATTTTATGTTTGTGAAGATGTAGACGTGTGTGTTTATGTTAGCACATTGTGTTATGCAAGTGTTTCTTCATTAAAGTCTGTGTGCTTTTGCATGTCAATGTTTTCATGTGTTTCGTGTGTCCTATACATGATAATTTGTCTACGTTTATGTGTGCACATGTAAGTTGGTTCTTTCATATTTGCGTGGTTATATGTGTTTACATGTCAATGTTTGTGTGTCTGGGGAACCACAGTCAGCAAGGATGGGTGTGAGCTGGGGTGGGGTAGGGAAACTGGAAAGGAAATAAAATCAGGTCCCCAGAGCAAAGGAGCCCAGGACATCTGAACCCCTCTCTCCTTTGAATTGGTGTATCCTGGAGTACGCCATTCAGCCCCTTGAGATCATGGCTAAAGTGTGATTTGACACCACAAAGTCGCTTTTGCCTCATCTCCGTCATTGCATTTGAATAGCAGATATCTATTAGATTAGATTTAATTCCCTACAGTGTGGAAACAGGCCCTTCAGCCCAACAAGTCCACACTGACCCTCCGAAAGAAACCCACCCAGACCCATTCCCCTACAGTTTTGGACTGTGGCTCAAGATGGCAGCTCATCCCCACCTCGTCCAGGGGCAGGACGGCGACAGTAAATGCTGCCTGAACCAATGATATGCTACGTCCATGATTTTGTGGTGTTAAATCACACTTCAGCCATGATCTCACCAGCTGGAGGGACAGGCTCAAGGGGCTGAATGGCCTACTCCAGAATACATCCATTCAAAGTTGGCAGAGTGTGGTTCTGGAAAAGGACATCAGGTCAGGCCACATCCAAGGAGCAGGAGAATCAACGTTTCGGGCAAATGCCCTTCGTCAGGAATGAGGCTGGAAGCCTCGGGGGTGGAGAGAACAGGTCATGAGGGCGGTGCTGAGCTGGAAGGTTGGAACTGAGGTAAGGTGGGGGGAGGGGAAAATGAGGAAACTGGTGAAGTCCACATTGACGCGTTCTTCCTCCAGGCATTGGGTGGTGAGGGAGCGGCAGTGGAGGAGGCCCTGCATATCCTCAGTGGAGTGGGTGGGGGAGTTATTGTGTTCGGCCACGGGGCAGTAAGATTGGTTGGTGCAGGTGTTCATTAAAATGGTCGTAGTTTTCGTGGGGCCCATTGTGATTGGACACAGTGTCACATGGATCATCCATGTCAAGAAATGATGATGTACAATGACCCAGAATTCCCAGTGTCACTGGAAGGGGGCAATGATGTGGAGGGGCAGTGGGACTATGGGGTGGTGGCAAGTGAGGAGGGAGGGAGAATAAGGACCTTTTGAAAAAGGGGGACAGGGAGAGTATTATGGATAGTGGAAGGGAAATGAGGAATGCGTGAAGGATGAGCAAGGGAGTGATGTGGAGGTGAGATGGGGAATATAAGTGGCAGAGGGAGAGAGAAGGACAGGGGTAACGAGGGGTAGGTGGATCAGGGAATAATCTAACCTTACCCTTGCCCATATTTGAAGACCTGGATAGTCACAGATTCTGAATCCCAGGAGTTACCAAATCAAGCCGAACGTATTCCTGGAACTTTCCCCATGTCACCTTTCCTCTCGGCTCAGTCAAACACCTTTATTCCCACCCAATCCCAAATCCACCAGATCATTGCCATCCGTCCTGGAGATTTCAGCTTCCAGCTCCTGCAGGCCTCAGGCCTGTCCTGTGCTGGGAGTATCAACCAGTTTGTGTATTGGTTAAGGTTTAGGAGTCAGGCCCAGGGATCAGGGATCAGGTGCTAGAGTTGGGGTAAGGACCGGTTACAGGAGAATCCTGAAGAGCATAGAACAAAAAACATAGAGCGTAGAACATAGACCATAGAATATACAGCATAGAGCACAGAGCATAGAGCCGAGAACAAAAAACATAGAGTGTAGAACATAGAGAACGGTGCAGGAACAGGCCCTTTGGCCCACCATGTCCGTGCTGACCATGATGCCATTCCAAACTAATCCCATCTGCTTGCCCATGGTCCATATCCCTCTAGTCCTTACCTGTTCATGTATCTCTCTAAATGCCTCTTAGACGTTGCTATTGTACCTGCTTCCAGCACCTTTCCGGGCAGCGTGTTCCAGGCACCTACCACCCTCTGTGGAAAATACTTACCTTGCGCATCTCCTTTAAACTTTCCCCTCTCACCTTAAACTTCTGCCCCTCATTTTTTGACATTTCCAGTCCGGGAAAATGATTCCAACAATCCACCATATCCAAGCCCCTCATAAGTTTATGCACTTCTATCAGGTCACCTCTTCACCTCCAACATTCGAGTGAAAACAATCCAAGTTTGTCCAACTTTCCTTATAGCCAACACACTCCAATCCCGGCAATATCCTCCCTTGCACCCTCTCCAAAGCCTCCACATCCTTCTGACAGTGCTGTGACCGGAACTGTATGCCGTATTCCAAATGTGGCCTCACTAAAGTTTCAATATGACTTACCACCTTTTACACTCATTGCTCTGACTGATGAAGGTAAGCTTGCCAGACATGTTGTTTTCCATCTTAACCACTTTTGTTGACACTTTCAGGGAGCTATGGACTTGTACCCCAAGATCCCTCTGTATAAGAATGTTCCTAAGGGTCCAGCCATTAACCCTTAAGAGTTGGGGTAAGGAGCGGTTACAGAAGAATCCTAAAGAGCATAGAACATAAAGTGTAGAGCGTAGAACATAGACCATAGAATATACAGCATAGAGCACAGAGCATAGAGCCGAGAACAAAAAACATAGAGTGTAGAACATAGAGAACGGTGCAGGAACAGGCCCTTTGGCCCACCATGTCCGTGCTGACCATGATGCCATTCCAAACTAATCCCATCTGCTTGCCCATGGTCCATATCCCTCTAGTCCTTCCCTGTTCATGTATCTCTCTAAATGCCTCTTAGACGTTGCTATGGTCCAGCCATTAAGCCATTCCTCTTGTATTTGACTTCCCAAAATACATCACCTCACACATTTTTTTTAAGATTAGATTCCTTACAGTGTGGAAACAGGCCCTTCGGCCCAACCAGTCCACACCAACCCTCCAAAGAGTAACCCACCCAGACCCGTTTCCCTCTGACTAATGCATCTAACACTGTGGGCAATTTAGCATGGCCAATTCACCTGACCTGCACATCTTTGGACTGTGTGAGGAAACCGGAGCACCTGGAGGAAACCCACGCAGACACTGGGAGAATGTGCTAACTCCACACAGACAGTTGCCCGAGGCTGGAATCGAACCTGGGGCTGTGAGGCAGCAGTGCTAACCACTGAGCCACCGTGCCGCTCTGTGTCAAGTTTCTTGAGTGTTGTTGGGGCTGCACTCATAGAGTCATAGAGATGTACAGCACGGAAACAGACCCTTTGGTTCAACCTGTCCATGCACTTGACCAGATCAAATTCCATCTGCCATTCCTCCGCCCAACTTTCCAACCAATCTATCTCCTAACGTATCCCTTGACAACCTTCCTCACTATCTACAACTTCACCAATTTAGCTTTCATCTGCAAACCTATTGATCAGCCCACCTACATTTTAATCCAAATCATTTCCATGTATATAACAAACAACAGAGATCCTAGCACTGATCCGTGTGAAACACCACTAGTCACAGACCTCCAGTCAGAAAAACACCTGCCCACAACCACCCTCTCTGTCTTCTATGAGCAAGCCAATGTTGTATCCAACTTACCAACTCACTGTGGATCCCTTGCAACTTAATCTTCTGAACCAGCCTACCATGAGGGTGTCAGATGCTTTTGTAAAGTCCATGGAGACAACATCAATTATGATGCAGAGCTGCTTAGTGTTGGACTGGGGTGGACAAAGTCAGAAGTCACATGCTGCCCCTTCATCAGGTGAGGTCGTTCGTCAACTGACAGCGCTCCGAGAGCTTGTGATTTCAAATAAATCTGTTCGACTATAGCCGGGTGACTACTGACCATGTCCAACCCAGTCCAACACTGTGCACTGCCACGTTATCCCTAATGAGTTCATTCTTTTCCAAATACAAGTGAAAACAGAGCCAGAGTGAAGGAGAATTATTAAACCGAGGGCAAAATTGGAAGTGGCACTAGTTATGCAACGAATGGTGCAGTGACAAGGCTGTGGTAACTTACTTTGACAGGTAAAGCTGGGGATTGGTCGGAGGTGGGTTTAAAATAAATCTCAGGAACCGTTGCCTTTGATGTGTCATCCTTCTCTCCCTCTGCATAACTGCGAACTGTGCTAATTACTCGAACACAGCTTCGGGCTTTCTGTTGTGGTTGAGGGTTTTTTCAAAAGAAAAGGCAGCAATTATCCAGCATCTTTAGTGACCGCAGAATATCTGACAGCTCTTCAGGATCAATGAACTGCTTTTGAAGTGTTCTCGCCACGGGAACGTCTGAAACATGGCCGCCAACGTGCGCACAGCACGATCCCACAAGCAGCAGAGTCGTAGCAATTGGATAATCTGACATTCTGCATGACGTTCATTGAGAGATAAAAAAACAGCAAAGCAGACTGTCTCAAAGTTCCCTGCTCATCCTTTCAATAGCTCAGAAGAGGCCTGTGACCAGTGGAGTGCCACAAGGATTGGCGCTGGGTCCACTGATTTTCATCATTTATATAAATGATTTGGATGAGAACATGGGAGGAATGGTTCGTAAGTTTGCAGATGACACCAAAATTGTGGGTATAGTGGACAGCGAAGAAGGTTACCTCAGATTACAATGGGATCTCGATCAGGTGGGCCAATGGAGCAACAGATGGAGTTTAATGAAGATAAATGTGAGGTGCTGCATTTTAGAAAGGCAAATCCGAGAAGGGCTTATACACCGAATAGTAAGATTCTGAGGAGTGTTGCTGAACAAAGAGCCCTTGGAGTGCAGGTTCATAGATCCTTGAAAGTGGAGTCGCAGGTAGGTAGGATAGTGGAGAAGTAAGGTGAGGAATCAGAGAGGAAATGATGAGAATTGTTTCCCATCAATGAATTGCTATGATCTGGAATACACTTCCTCAAGAGGCGATGGAAGGAGATTCCTGAATAACGTTAGAACAAAGAGCTTTTATAAATACTTCAAAGAAATAAATTGCAGCTTATGGGAAAAGATCAGAGTTAGTTCGATTAATTGGTCGTTCTTTCAGAAGGCTGGCGCAGTCATGATGGGTTGAATGGCCTCCTCCAATGCTGGAATGTTCTGCGGTGGGATTACCTCATTCTCAACTGGTGAATGACTCGAACAATTGATACTTTTAAACCCAAATGGTCTCCCTTCATTGCTCAGAATAGAATGAGCTTGATTGTCACATGCACTGACATGAGTGAAACGTTTACAGCTGTCCACTTACACCACTATCTTAGTTACAGAGAGATACCCAGGTACATCTTCCTCAGTTACAGAGATACCCAGGTACAGCTCCTTCAGTTACCAAGATAACCAGATACAGCCTCTTCAGTTACAGAGACACCCAGGTACAGCATCTTCAGTTACAGAGATACCCAGGTACAGCGTCTTCAGTTACAGAGATACCCAGGTACAGCGTCTTCAGTTACAGAGATACCCAGGTACAGCGTCTTCAGTTACAGAGATACCCAGGTACAGCGTCTTCAGTTACAGAGATACCCAGGTACAGCGTCTTCAGTTACAGAGATACCCAGGTACAGCGTCTTCAGTTACAGAGATACCCAGGTACAGCGTCTTCAGTTACAGAGATACCCAGGTACAGCGTCTTCAGTTACAGAGATACCCAGGTACAGCGTCTTCAGTTACAGAGATACCCAGGTACAGCGTCTTCAGTTACAGAGATACCCAGGTACAGCGTCTTCAGTTACAGAGATACCCAGGTACAGCGTCTTCAGTTACAGAGATACCCAGGTACAGCATCTTCAGTTAC
>NC_057739.1:43596971-43597629 GCF_004010195.1 Chiloscyllium plagiosum
GATACCCAGGTACAGCGTCTTCAGTTACAGAGATACCCAGGTACAGCCTCTTCTGTTACAGAGATACCCAGGTACAGCATCTTCAGTTACAGAGATACCCAGGTACAGCCTCTTCTGTTACAGAGATACCCAGGTACAGCATCTTCAGTTACAGAGATACCCAGGTACAGCCTCTTCTGTTACAGAGATACCCAGGTACAGCATCTTCAGTTACAGAGATACCCAGGTACAGCCTCTTCTGTTACAGAGATACCCAGGTACAGCATCTTCAGTTACAGAGATACCCAGGTACAGCCTCTTCTGTTACAGAGATACCCAGGTACAGCATCTTCAGTTACAGAGATACCCAGGTACAGCCTCTTCTGTTACAGAGATACCCAGGTACAGCATCTTCAGTTACAGAGATACCCAGGTACAGCCTCTTCTGTTACAGAGATACCCAGGTACAGCATCTTCAGTTACAGAGATACCCAGGTACAGCCTCTTCTGTTACAGAGATACCCAGGTACAGCATCTTCAGTTACAGAGATACCCAGGTACAGCCTCTTCAGTTACAGAGATACCCAGGTACAGCCTCTTTAGTTACAGAGATACCCAGGTACATCGTCTTCAGTTACAGAGATACCCAGGTACAGCGTCTTCAGTTACAGAGATACCC
>NC_057739.1:43598129-43609987 GCF_004010195.1 Chiloscyllium plagiosum
ACACGTACCACCCTCTGCGTGAAAAAGTTACCTTTTAAATCTTTCCCCTCTCACCCTAAACCTATGCCCTTGAGTTCTGGACTCCCCCACCCTGGGGAAAAGACCTTGTCTTTTTACTCTGTCCGTGCCTCTTGTGAATTTATAAACTTCTACAGATGAAGCAGTTGACCGTGTCCAGTGCCACGCCTTTCCTGAATCCCACTCTCCGGCCTGCTGCGGTTTTCAAGCTTTGAAATGGGTTCAGAGCGTGGAGAGCGTTTGTGTTCACTCATGTCCTTCAGGGAAGGAAATCTGCCATCCTTACCTGGTCAGGCCTACACGTGACTCCAGACCCACAGTGATGTGGTTGACCCACAGCTGCCCTGTGGGCAATTAAAGAATGGGCAGTGAATACCAGCCTAGCCAATGACACCCATATCCTGTGGACAGATCAAAACAACCACTGACCTTTGTGTTTAACTTACTGCTGATGGCTGACCCTGGGTGTCCCGCTATTTGCTGTTATTACCATGACCCTGTCTCTCTCTCTCTCTCTCTCTCTCTCTCTCTCTCTCTCCCCCTCTCTCTCTCTCTCTCTCATTCAGCCAGGTCAGAACCGCGATGGAGGTTGAGTCAATAGTGAGAGATGCCTTGGCTATGTCGAACCAAAGCTACATCCTCCTGACAGGCATCATCCAGGACGACTCCATAGCCACTGACATCATGGAGGCCGAGCATAGGTGAGTGAGGCCTCAAGTCTCAGTCATTCCCAACTATGTCACCCGGAGGTACCGGGAAGGGGTGACCAAGCAGTCAACATTTAAAGAGCATCTTAGTGGAGGAGAGTGAGAAGGGGCGGTTTCAGGAGAGTATTCCCGTGCCTGGGGGCCTGGAGAGCTGAAGGCACCACTGCCAAATGGTGGAAGATGGAAACAAGGATTGCAACAGAGGGCAGAGTGGGAGAAGTGAGAGGAACACAGAGATCTCAGGAGATCAGTTGTGACAGGATTTGGGAATGGACATTAATAAGACTTGGCTGACATCATTGTGCCAAAGATGTGGTGATGTCTGGTTGGCAAATCTGGGATGGAATGGGCTAGACCCCCACAGTCAACATGATGAACCTGCTCCAGCCGCATCCCCCCCAACACACACACACACACACACACACACACCTACCTCACTGAGTTAAAAGTAATGGTGACGTCACTTTGTCTAAGGGAATGCAGCCTCAAAACGTACATTGGGCTGCTTGTGCGAACACTTAATTAATACAAATCCCTCTGAGTCCCTGACTATTCAGCCTTGAGTTAGAAACTGGTTCTCTCCATTCCTACCCGAGAGACTGGAGCACACAGTGTAGGCTGGATACTGAGGGAGTACTGCACTGTCAGGGGAGCTGTGTTTCTGACGAGCTGTTAAATGGACACTCTCACCTGGATTTCAGGTGGTGTGAAAATCCCAAGGCTCTGGCCTCAGTGGCCAGTGTATAAGCTGATGCTTCTGAAAGGGTTAACGTTGATATTACCTTCCACCGATGCCAGTCTCAGTCTGTGGGCGGAGACCTGATCATCTCCACCTTTCAGAGGGCGTGGGTACATCTGTACCAGCTCCATCATGTCCTCCTCATTCCACCTGACCGAATGTAGTTCTATTTGTTATCATGCAATAAAGCTTCCTGGGAGTGGCCTCCACCATGAAGCGCACAATAAGGCCCAGGAGCAGCCAACAGAAAGGGGGACTGGTGGCAGAGAACTACCCGATACCACACATCACTGAGTATCAGAACAAATATCACACTGGCCTCCCCCTGCTCGTGTGTTCTTGTCCCTGAACCAACATCGAAAACAGATTAGCACCTTCCAGAAAGTGTGACCACTATTTCCTGGGAGGACAAGGGCAGCAGGTACATAGGAACACCACCCCCCCCAAAGCTCCCCCCACAAGCCACTCGCCATCCTGACTTGGAAATATATCACCATTCCTTCAGTGGGTCAGAATCCTAGAACTCCCTCCCTAAGGGCATTGTGGATACCTGATATCCCATGGGCTGCAGTAGTTCAGGAAGACACCAAACTACCTTGCTCCTAAGGGCAATTCAGGATGGGCAATGAGCACTGGCCCTGCCAGTGACACTGAGAATCCCTTGGTCATTCTTGTATTTGTGCTTGCTGTGTGCAAATTGGTTCCTCTAACAGTGGTTGCGTTTTACAGAAACGTCTTTGCCTGTGAGGCAGGGTGGGGTTTCCTGCAGTGGGTGAGGGGAGGGGAGGGGAGGGGGGGGCGGTGAGGCGATAGAAACCTTGCCCTCCCTGGTCAGTGTCTTTTCTTTTCCAGCCTCCAGTCCCTGCAGAGTCAGATGGAGGAGCTGGCCGAGGAAGCGGACAAGGCGCTGAAGGAGGCCAAGAGATTGTACGTGTCTACCCAACCAACCCGAGGGGCAAACCTCACTCTGCCTCCAAACCTCACCGAGTCACAGCCTGAGGTTTGTACACTGGCTTTCCCACAGACCTTCCGTGGCAATGCTCAATGGAGTGAGATGGGTCGCCCGTCTCCTGTGAAAGGCCAGTGCCCCTCTCGGTGGGGGTGTGGGGGCAAGTTAGATGGACACGGCCCATGTCCGATTGCGCTTATGTCCTCTATATTGGCAGCACTTATTCCCGTGTCTGCAGCTTTCTGTGGAAACCAGCAAGACATAGCTAGCTCTCTTTCTCTAAGCTGAAGCTTTCTTTGCTTCCAGAAGTTTCTACGGTTGTGGCGAGGGAAATGGATGTTTGTTGCAGTTGCATTGGTGAGGTCACACATGAAGTATGAGGCACAGTTGTGGTCTCCTTGTTTGGGAAAGGGCGGCACGGTGGCACAGTGGTTAGCACTGCTGCCTCACAGCACCAGAGACCCGGGTTCAATTCCCGCCTCAGGCGACTGACTGTGTGGAGTTTGCACATTCTCCCCGTGTCTGCGTGGGTTTCCTCCGGGTGCTCCGGTTTCCTCCCACAGTCCAAAGATGTGCAGGTCAGGTGAATTGGCCATGGGAAATTGCCCGAAGGGGTAAATGTAGGGAAATGAGTCTGAGTGGGTTGCTTTTCGGAGGGTCGGTGTGGACTTGTTGGGCCAAAGGGCCTGTAGGGCCTGTTTCCACATTGTAAGTTATCTAATAAAAGGCATTGGAAGTAATTAGTCTGCTGGCTACGGTTGAGGGGGTTACCTGCTGAGCAATACCTGGATTGGTTGGGTCCATGATCAAGATAAGAGAGGGGTGCTGGAAAAGCACAGCAGGTCAGGCAGCATCTGAGGAGCAGGAAAATTGACATTTCCGGCAAAAGCCCTTCACCAGGAATGCGAAACATGATTCTCCTGCTCCTCTCCAGCATCTGCAGTCCTCACTTTTGCCAGGTTGGACCCATCTCAGGGCCAGTTCAGAGAATGAGCAGTGATCTCATTGAGACTGAGATGATCCTGAGGGATTTGGACAAGGCGAATGGTGGAAGGATGTTTTCCCTATAACTAGGGAGGGCTCTTTAAAGATATGGAGTCTGCCACAGCACCAGGTTATGATCCAACAGGTTTATTTGAAATCACAAGCTTTGGAGCAGTGCTCCTTCATTGGGTGAAGAGACTTTGTGACAATCGATGATGCATTTCCAGTGTAATGCCTCATGTAACTGCAGCAAATGTGGTGACCAGACCTGCACACAATGGTCCTGTTGTGATCTGTCCAGCGTCCTGTACAGTTTCATCACTGAATCCCTACACTGAGGCAACAGGCCCTTCGGCCCAACAAGTTTACACTGACCCTCCAAAGAGTAACCCACCCAGACACACTCCCCTACCAGAATGGGACTATCAGCTGTTTTGGCACCAATTCGGAACACAAAAATAAAAGTCTTGTTTGGTGAAAGAAGAGAGGATGACTAACGACCCGATGTAATTTTCTCAACTATAAACTCTTGCTAGTTGAGAAAATTACATCGGGTTGTTGATCATCCTCTCTTCTTTAACCAAACAAGACTTTTATTTTTGTGTTCTGAATTGGTGCCAAAACAGCTCAGCGCCAAAACGGCAGGGCCAAAATGTACCCGACCCTTCCCCATACTTACCCCCTGACTAATGCACCTAACCTACACATCCCTGAACACTGTGGGTAATTTAGCGTGGCCAATTCTCCCTGACCTGCACATCTTTAGACTACAGGAGGAAACTGTTGGAAACCCACGCAGACTCAGGGAGAACTTGCAAACTCCACACAGTCGCCTGAGGCTGGAATCGAACCCAGGTCCCTGGCGCTGTGAGGCAGCAGTGCTAGCCACTGTGCCAGACCATTCTGTGTTCTATACTTCTGCCAATGGAGGAGAGCAGTCCACCTGCCTTCTTTATAACCTTACCTAGCGTGCTGCTCCCTTTAGGGACTGGTGCACTCACACACCAAGATCGCTCGCTTTATCTACCCCTCTCGGTACACGTTCTCCCTTCTTCTGACTGTTCTGTCTGATATTTCACGCTGCTGCTCTGATTACTATATCCGCATCGACCCTTTCCTTTGTGAAATCGGATACAAAAAGTTAATTTAAAATTCTTCCAATACCTTCTACATCTTCACACAAGTCCCCTTCTTCATCTCTGATAGGCCCCACCTTTTCCTTAGCTATCCTGTTGCTCTGTATATACTGGCTAAACACCTTTGTGTTTTCCCTTCTGCAGTTTGCTAGTATTTATTTCTTGCCTTCTCTCTGACTTCGCTTGGTCCCTGTAGTTTCCCGTCCCCTCGAGGCTATTTGCAAGGTTGAGTTAATTTTTTCATATGACCCTGATCGTTTTGCCTTTAATTTTCCCAAAGGGCTGGAACAATTTCACGGCAGAAATTGAGAATTTGGAAAGTGCTCTTCAGATCAAAGACCAGGAAATCGAGAAGCTGCTTCTGGAGCTGGGACCCCGAGTCAGGGCCTTCCAGATGGGAATGGGAACCAAGGAGCTGTACGATGAGGTGAGCACGGGGCTAGTATCAGGCCATTCAGCCCCTTGACACAGCTCTGCGATAGCTCAGCAGGCTCAAGGGGTTTTGCTTATTTTTTTTGTTGAGGGTCATGAGAGTTTGGAATTCCCTCCTCAGCGAGGAGTGGGAACTGAGCCATTGGAGGGTGAGTTAGACAGTTTTGTGACCAGCGAGGGGTCAAAGGTTATCAAGGGGAGTTGGAGCTGAAGCTTAGCTGTGCCCTTATTGAACAGTGAAGCACATCCCAAGGGCCCAGCTGTCTCCCCGTGCTCCTGATTCGAAAGATCTAATAATATTTCTCTCCCTTTTAGCTTCTGAGTCGTGTTAAATCTTCCAGGGCCACTGCGAGGGCATCCATTCAGAAAGTCAAACAGATCAAAGAGGAGGGAATCTCTCTGCTGAAAATCTTGGAAGGTATGGTCCCATCCCATTTCCAAAGCACCCATTCACAGCAGGGAGACGGTTTATTAGCCAATCGGAAGGCAGGGTGCTGTGGGATTGAGCGCCAGGCAGCCAATGGTGAGAGTGTGTGAGTTCACATTGGGACAGATGATACTGGGATGGCTGACACTAAAAGTGGTGGGAAAATTAGCTGCAATGATGAAATAGGAAATATCCAAATGGATATGGTTAGGTTTGGTGAATGGGCCACAATTTGGCAGATGAGGTTTAACGTGGGTGACACAGTGGCTCAGTGGTTAGCACTGCTGCCTCACAACGCCAGAGACCTGGGTTCGATTCTAGCCTTGGGTTACTGTCTGTGTGGAGTTTGCACATTCTCCCCGTGTCTGCGTGGGTTTCCTCCGGGTGCTCCGGTTTCCTCCCACAGTCCAAAGATGTGCAGGTCAGGTGAATTGGCCATGCTAAATTGCCCATAGTGCTAGGTGCATTAGTTAGAGGGAAATGGGTCTGAGTGGGTTACTCTTTGGAGGGTCTGTGTGGATTTGTTGGGCCAAAGGGCCAGTTTCCACACTGTAGGGAATCTAATCTAATGGACAAGTGTGAAGTTATCCATTTTGGCCACAGAAATAGAAGGGAAACTTATTATTGAAATAGAGAGAAACATCAGAACGCTTCAGTCCAGAGAATCTAGGTGTCCTTGTGCATGAATTGCAGAAAATTGGTATGCAGGTTCAGCAGGTCAATGGAAATTTTGGCATTTATCACTGAAGGAACAGAATGTAAAAATAAGGAAGCATTGTTGCAACTGTACAAAGTATTAGTGAGATTGCACATGGAGTATTGTGTCCAGTCCTGATCTCCTGACTTGGGGAAGGATGTAATTGCATTGGAAGCAGTTCACAGGAGGTTCACGAGATTGAACCCAGAGATGGGGGGAGGCGGCGTCTATCTTATGAAGGGAGATTGAGCAGTTCAGGTCAATACTGTCTGGAGCTTAGAAAAATGAGAGGAGATCTAATTGAGTTATATAAGACACTAAAGGGGATTGGTAAAGTAAACCCAGAGAGGATGCTTCCCCTTCCGGAGAAATCTACAACAAGAGGTCATAGTTTTAGGATAAGGGACAACAAATTTAAAACGGATGAGGTGAAATTATTTCTCTCAAAAGGTCATGAATCATTGGAATTGGTGACCTCAGAGTGCAGCGGAGGCCAGGATATAGAATAGATTTATGGAGGAGATAGACAGATTTTTAATTAGTAACGGGTTTAATTAGTAACGGGAGAGAGGGCAGGAGGGTGGAGTTCTGGTCAAGGTGAGATCAGCTGTGATCGTGTTAAATGGTGGAGCAGGCTCAAGGGGCTGAATGCCCCCCCCCCCCTCACCTTGCTCCATGCTTTCCTGTGGCTAATGGTGAACGGGTATGGGGCATGGGGTGGAGATGGGCAGTGGTGTGATGGCATCATGAGGAACAGACATGGATTGACACTGGGGGGGTGGGGGGTTTGTGCGGTCTCTGTGGGGTCAGTACCATCTGGAAAAACCCACCAGAGCTGTCGGCCGTCGGGGAGGTGAGGCTGGGGGGTGTGTGGCATTATTTGGTTCAGGTTAAACCATGTTGGAAAGTGGCCCTTACCACAGCCCTCCGAGTCAAGAAATGGCTCCATGACAACACTCCCAGAGAGTCCGCCTTGAATTGGATTCCTGCCTCCTGTCCGTCTACCTTGGATTCCAGCCTCTGCAGTGTTTTTGGTCCTGAATCATGTTTGTTCCACTGCGAAATCTCTTCAGAGGATGCCCACTTTGGAGAGGTTCTCAGCCTCCCTCAGACGTGCGCTCAGTGAGTCCCTATCTCACCTGTCACGGCACCTCCTCCGCCCTCCAGTTCTTAGACCACACCATGGAACAAACTCGCAACCAGGTCATACCCTCTGCCTGTCCTCACCTATCCCCACTTCACCACTCTCACCTCCCCCCGCCGGCACCCCTTTTATCTGCATCTCCCCCCACACCCACCCCCCAGCCCTGAAGAAGGGCTACACCTGAAACATTGACTTTACCTCCTGACGCTGCCCTGGCTGGCTGTGTTCCTCCAGCCTCCGGCCTGCCTGTCTTGGATTCCAGCATCTGCAGTTTTACTGTCTCTATAAATGTGAATTTTATCTGGGCAGTTTCAAGGTACAACCCCTCATTATGGCCTCCCCTGTGGAGGGGGTGGGTGGGAAATTAACCTTTGTTTTGTTTGTTATTGTTTCAGACAATAAGAGACCAGCTGGCAAACTCCGAGGTAAAGGGAGTTTGCGGAAGATGGGTGTGATCAAGGGGAAGGTGATGCCAGAGACCAAGAGGAAGACGGCACTCGCCCGGCGAATATTGCGAGTTGCTGGCTCCAGTTCTACCATCAGTAATACCACCGCTAGCCGGGCTGGGCAGGTCAACCAAGGCATCGCAAAGGTCAAAGGGCAATGCCATTACCACCCTCCAACCCCATAGATTCAACCCATTCCAAGTCAAGCCCCTCTCTGTATCCAATAGCTTATAGGGCCTGTGCTGAAGCAGCAAGGCAGAGGGCTGGGGAGCACAGTGGCTCAGTGGTTAGCACAGCTGCCTCACGGCGCCAGGGGCCTCGGGCAACTGTCTGTGTTGAGTTTGTACATTCTCCAGACTTTTGTTAAGCAAAGGGATTATGCTCCAAAAGCAGGTACAGAGGAACCTCGGTTATCCAGCATTCAACTAACCGAATTTTGGATGATCCCAACACGATTGCAAGATCCCGATGCCGGATAACATAGTTAGCCATGCATCGATTCTTCGGCATTCAATTAACCAAACAAAATACTCCCCTCCTGTACCCTTTGGATAATTGAGGTTCCTCTGTCTATGGAGGTGGGCCACAGATCAGTTGTGAGCTCATTAAATGGTGGGACAGGCTTGAGGGCTGAATGGCCTACTACTTATGAAACCGGTAGAAAGCAGAGAGTGGGAGTAATGGGGCCTTTCTCAGGTTGGCAGGCTGTGACCGGTGGGGTACCACAAAGATCAATACTTGGGCCACAGCTGATCCCCAACAATTTGAATGTGGGGCCAGTTGTAATATTTCCAAGTTTGTAGGGGCTCTTGTGAAAGAATGAGACCTTGCTGCAGTTGTATTGGACACTGTGAGAGTGCACCTTGGAGTACAGGTCCAATCCCCTTGCCCAAGAGGGAATGCAGTGAGGGGCAGAGACTGACTCTAGTCGGGAGGGACTGTACCAGAAGGAGAGATACAAGAGACTGGGCTTGTGTTCTCTGGAGCTTTGAAGCATGAGAGGCAATCTCATTAAACTCTGGCTTACACGTGACTCCAGACCCACGGCAATGTGATTAGAATCATAAAGCTGTACAGCATGGAAACAGACCCTTCGGTCCAACCCATCCATGCTGACCAGATATCCAAACCTAATCAAGTCCCATTTGCCAGCACCGGGTCCATATCCCTCCAAACTCTTCTTATTCATATATCCATCCAGATGCTGTTTAAATGTTGTAATTGTACCAGCCTCCACCACATCCTCTGGCAGCTCATTCCATACACGTACCACCCTCTGTGTGGAAAAGTTGCCCCTTAGGTCCCTTTTAAATTTTTCCCCTCTCACCCTAAACCTATGCCCTCTCGTTCTGGACTCTCCCGACCCCAGGGAAAAGACTTTGTCTATTTATTCTATCCATGCCCCTCATAATTTTGTAAACCTCTATAAGGTCACCCCTCAGCCTCCGATGCTTCTGGGGAAACAGCCCCAGACTGATAGATTCTTAGCCGCTCTCTGGAAAGCTCTGCTCAGGGCTAGGCCCCAGACTTTGCTTTGACCCCCTGAGAGAGTGAAAGGAACAACGAGACTGACTGTAGCGTCTTTCTGCCTTCCAGGAGGCCCACAAGCTCAGGAGACAAGCCCAGGACCAGGCCGCGCAGTCTGGCTCACTCCGCACTCGGCTGGACATCATGCAGGGTCAGCTGGCCACCCAGGAGGAGCAGGCCGCAGCCTTCAAGGTGAAACTTCAGGAGGATGGCACAACAGCAGCCAAGGTAAAGCTCAAATAAAAACCTCCCTCCTCAGCGGGTGGCACTCTCATTAACCTGCGTCCGATACAAATGTGGCGCTGGAAAAACACAGCAGGTCAGGCAGCATCGAAGGGGCAGGAGAGCCAATATTTCAGGTAAGGGAGTGGGGAGGGGGCTGGGAGCTCAGAAATAGAGTGGGGGGGGGGGCGCGTGCAGTAAGGCTGAGGGTAAGGTAGGTGAGATGGTGATACCCCCCTTCCTACAAACCAAGTGGGTGGCTATGGGCACGCATGTGGGTCCGAGCTCTGCCTGTCTCTTCAGACGATACATGGAACAGTCTCTCTTCCACAGCTCCTCCGGCACCATCCCTCCCCCTGGTGTACCTGCCACACTGCGTGTTTAAATTCCTATATTCAGCAAAAGAACCGTGAGTCGACTGTTTGAAACAATAATATTCATTTATTGAACACAATTAATATTAGAACAATAAGACCGATATACTATAAACTAACTGCTTGACCTGCTGTGCTTTTCCAGCACCACACTCCTGACTCTGAGTCCCAGATCTGCAGTCCTCATGTTCTCCTCCTCCTCTACCTTATACTTTGATTGTATCCCCCTCCCCAGCCCCGACACTGGAACGTGGCCAGGCTCTGCATGCTGATGCTGCCTTCTCCCGATGGTCTTGGAGGTGTCTTCTCGGCCAGTAGTTATTCTGGAGTTACCGCCCTGAGTGGGGTTTTCTGGCACTTCTTATCCTTCCGGGTCTTCACGCCCTTTTGGAAGGGTCTTGAGGATCTGCCAATGGATTGATCAGGTTCCGTTACCCTGAGCGATCAGACCCAACCAGGTGTTGGCACGTTGATAGTAGGGTGGCCCTTAGGTCTCCATTACAGCAGATGCTGGGTGCATGTAACCTCCTCCAAATAAGGGTGCTAGGCCCCTCCGTGTCTAGCGAATGACTTGCTGCTCCTGATTGTCCTGATGGCGATATTCCATTGTCCCATTCCAGTCTAACTCCCAGGTATGTATAGCAGGATCTGCAGCTGTCAGATTTGTGCGTAGCTGGAGTTTGGATTCTGCAGCATGGGGATTAACACAGTCACTTTGGTCAGGCCTGAGTGCTTTAATCATTATCCATCTATTATAATTCCAGGGTAAGTTTATTATTGTCCTCATTATTTAGGGTGGCTCGTCTGGCCACAACCTTTTCTTCCACTACATCAATGGACCACTACCCACATCCCCTTATCACCATCCCACCTACCTTTCCCCCAGCCTCCCTCCCCCATTTATTTCTGATTGGGAGACGCTGGTGTTGGATTGGGGTGGACAAGGTTAAAAAACACACAACACCAGGTTATAGTCCAACAGGTTTATTTGGAGACACTAGCGTTCGAAGCGCTGCTTATTTCTGGGCTCCTTCCCCCCTCCCCATTCTCAATGAAGGGTCCTGACCCAATGGGCTGATTCTCCTGCTCCTGCTGTGCTTTCCCAGCTCCACACTTTATCGACTCTGACTCTCCAGCATCTGCCGTCCTCACTATCTCCAACTCCCACTGACCTTCTGTGAATGATCCAGGCCTGGCTTTCACCATGGTTGCCATGGGTTACCACATTGCCGGGTCGACCTGGCATCATCATAAATCTCTGAAAGGTTGCATGCAAGACAAAACCATAAGAGTGTTTTAAAACAGGTTAGGTTTCTTCTGACACTCCTAGCGTTTGTTATAAAAATATAGCTCATTAGGGATGACTATGACTATCACTGACTATGGCGAATCGCCCAATGAAAGCGTGAATAGCTCTCTTTGCTCTCTGATTGGTTGTGGGATGATGGAACATCACAATGATTGATATGTCAGGTGACCAATGGTGGGTGAGTGGAGGCGGGCTGGTTGGAGGTTGGAAGGTCACATGCCAACCCGACCAGGAATGGATGGCATCAGAGTCGGCAAATCCTATGGGAAGTGTGAAAAGGTTTGGATCCCCTACCTAAGGAAAGATGTACTGCCATTGGACGCAGACTGGAGAAGGATTACTAGGTTGATCCTGGGTATGGCCTCAGGCGACTGTCTGTGTGGAGTTTGCATATTCTCCACGCCCCCCTACGACCCACCCTCCCATCCTGGCACTTTCCCCTGCCACCGCAGGAACTGTAAAACCTGCGCCCACACCTCCTCCCTCACCTCTATCCAAGGCCCCAAAGGAGCTTTCCACATCCATCAAAGTTTTACCTGCACATCCACTAATATCATCTATTGTATCCGTTGCTCCCGATGCGGTCTCCTCTACATTGGGGAGACTGGACGCCTCCTAGCAGAGAGCTTTAGGGAACATCTCCGGGACACCCGCACCAATCAACCACACCGCCCCGTGGCCCAACATTGCAACTCCCCCTCCCCCGCTGCCAAGGACCTGGAGGCCCTGGGCCTCCTTCACCGCCGC